>NW_025534027.1:85000-100000 GCF_020615455.1 Coregonus clupeaformis
ATCGACTTGAAAGATACTTTTTATTGAGGCTTCACTTCGACAAATATCCTACTATTTTCTACCACTTGTAGAGACTATAATGGTGTGTATCAGTATTATCTATGGGTTTAACAACATATTAAAGGGTTGAAAGGTATCTTTATTAAACTTACGGGTCCACATGGGGCGTTCTGAATGGTGACAGTGAACTTCCCTGAGTTACGACTCTTAGCCAGGACATACTGACAGGAAGCTGGGAAGGTGAACATCCTGCCATCAAACGAGTGGAAGAACATGTCTCCAGTCACAGAGCACTCTCCTGAGAGATAGGGAAGAGAGAGAGAGAGAGAGAGAGAGACAGAGAGAGAGAGAGAGAGAGAGAGAGAGAGAGAGAGAGAGAGAGAGAGAGAAGAGGAGAGGAGAAAGCACACCCTCATCAATCAATCAATCCATGTTTTGTTCATAAAGCCCTTTTTACATCAGGAGATGTTACAAAGTGCTATACAGAAACCCAGCCTAAAACCCTCATCAAGTGAGGGACACTGCAGTCTGCATTCAAAGTACAGCCAAACTGTATTTGGCTAAATACAAAAAGCCTTAGCAGCCTACTACTGTTTTAATATACTACATGCATAAATGTCTAGAGAGAGATGAGCTGAGATTGTACTTGATAAATCACCAAGGGGAAATGAGTTTGGCATAGTCTATAATACAACGTAAAGATGTGAACCTGGACAGCTGTATTCTGTGCAGTTCCACACTCCCCCCACACACGTGCTGAGAGAGAGAGAGAGAGAGAAATGAGAGACGTGGTCAAAGGTGCACTATGGGTACATGAAAGACTGTCCTAATCACCAAAGACCTCTGGGAAATAAATATCAGTCATCATAGTCACATGACTTAATCCTGGTTGGATCTGAGATGGCTGGGATTGAAAGGAAATGAAGTAGACAGCAGATGTTTTTGGGGACAATATTTTGACGTACAAGCCTAAATAAGAATGGTTCCATAGTTATACGTGGTTGATGAGAATCCATATACAGTTGACATTTTCTATACTGTAGACAGTAGCTAAATTAATAATACTATTGAAAGAGTTATGATTCTGATATCATATGTTTGGGTTATAACTTCAATCCTAACCACCAAACATCAAAACATTGCATCCACTTTCAGCTTGAGAAGGTGACAAGTACAGTGACATGAGATGATAGAGAGATGAGATGATAGAGAGATGAGATGATAGAGAGATGAGATGATAGAGAGATGAGATGATAGAGAGATGATATGATAGAGAGATGATAGAGAGATGATAGAGAGATGATAGAGAGATGAGATGATAGAGAGATGATAGAGAGATGATAGAGGATGATAGAGAGATGATAGAGAGATGATAGAGAGATGATAGAGAGATGATAGAGAGATGATAGAGAGATGAGATGATAGAGAGATGATAGAGAGATGAGATGATAGAGAGATGATAGAGAGATGATAGAGAGATGATAGAGAGATGATAGAGGGATGATAGAGAGATGATAGAGAGATGATAGAGGGATGATAGAGAGATGATAGAGAGATGATAGAGAGATGTCCTACCAGTTGTTACACTCCTCCTGAACGGTCTGTCCGGAGGGGTAGACCATGCCGTGGTATTCACAGGGACAGTCTGAGGCCTTCACACAACTCCCCTCCTCATAGATCAGGTCTGGAAGAGAGACATTCAGACAGAGAGAGGAATAGGACACAGAGAGGTTTCAGTGAGTCTAGGCATTGAGAGATGGGTGGGAATATGGGTCTGTAATAGGTCTAATTCAGGGAGAGAGTGTGGAAGACAGATAGTTTGTAAAGACTGTAAGTCGCTTTGGATAAAAGCGTCTGCTAAATGGCATATTATATATATTATAAAGGGTTTATAAGTAGATTATACACCGTTAGAATTAACGTTTTAACTACTTAATTGAAATTAGCCAATAAAGTTATAACTGTTTATTAATGAGTCAGAAACTATCCACAAACAAATTACTAACGGTGTAAAAACGACTTTATAAAGTATTCAGAATGCAAAAAAAGAGGGAGCGTTGCTTTGGAATCAAGTATGAAGACAAAGAGAGGTGCTCATCGGGAAGACAAAGAGAGGTGCTCATCGGGAAGACAAAGAGAGGTGCTCATCGGGAAGACAAAGAGAGGTGCTCATCGGGAAGACAAAGAGAGGTGCTCATCGGGAAGACAAAGAGAGGTGCTCATCGGGAAGACAAAGAGAGGTGCTCATCGGGAAGACAAAGAGAGGTGCTCATCGGAGAACAGGTTATAACAAACAGATGAAGCTGCAGCTGTGAAAAAAGCATCATACTTCAAAAAAACAAAAGCACTCTCTTGTGGAAAAGTTAAAAAGCCTTTATTTTAGCGGCTATTGCATATAAAAAATAAAAACGCACACCAACGCGTTGCGGCTCACAGGCCTTCTTCATGGTGCACTTTATAAAGTATACAGTATCTTTAATGTAAAGTATTACAAAGTAAAAACAGTAAGAGTAATCAACAACAGGACCATAAGTCTCACCATCAGGGCAGTAGCATCCGTCTAGACACTGCAGCTTGCTGTCGATACACATTCTGTCCACGTTACAGGACACAGGGCAGCAGGTGATGCACTCCTTATACTGCAGACCTGGAGGACACTGCATCGCTGAGGAACACAGGAAGTGACACCATGAGACAGGACGTGACATCATAAGACAGGAAGTGACATCACGGGACGGGAAGTGACATCACGAGACAGGAAGTGACATCACAAGACCGGAAGTGACATCACAAATGTTTTACATTGAATTTTTCTTGGCTTTGTTTAGTGTAATTACATATCATGTGTGACTTGAAGGAATAATATTTTGGGGGTGCAACAAGCCAACTGAAACTACACTTAATTATCTACACTAAATTAACTACAATGGATCCTGCCTGCGAGTATGGGTTAATAATGGTAGGATCCATTAAGGATACCTACCACACTGTGGTATGTGAGTCCTCCAGTCGTTCAGTGGGTGGTCGGCGTGGGCACAGGCCCGGGCATACTCCGTGAATACCTGGCATACCACATCACCGTTGGGACCCGACCTTCATTCAAGGTAAGAAACAGAATAGAGCTCGTTCACTGAACAGAAGCCGTAGACAGGTAGATAGACAGAAAGGATATTACACTGACATTTAGAACATGTCGACTTGCAAGTGCTTCAGTGGAAGGGATGTAGAAGTATCCATTTTGTGGTTATCATAATGTACTAAACTGATGATAGAAACGGTCCTAATTGTAGTATTTGTAGACTAGTTATTACTTACAGACAGAGGTCGTTGGAGCAGCTAGCCATGTAAGACAGAGGACTGACAAACTCGTGACAGCCTGTAAACGGTTCCTCCAGAAGCATTGCACACACCTCCTCCACTTTCTGTCACGGTGAAAACAAAGTAGAGCACAAGGTCCACGTTTAGCACAAAACCCAGAACAGGAAAATAATCACACAAAACCCAGAACAGGAAAATAAAGAACATACATAGAGATAGAGAAGTTATTTTGAGGAGAAGGAAATCTAAAAAGTGTGTAAGACTCAAAAATCTACTTTTTAAATGATTGGGGTCCCTGAGGTAGAGACTGAGAACCACTGGTGCAAGCAGAGACTTGGCAGTTAGCAGTACCATTAGGATAGATGTATCCTAAACAGAACCACCACCAGTATGTGAGGGTTAAGGTCAGGGTCAGGGGTACTCACCACCAGTATGTGAGGGTCAGGGTGAGGGTCAGGGTGAGGGTCAGGGTGAGGGTCAGGGTCAGGGTCAGGGCTACGGTTACTCACCGGTAGTATGTGTGGGTCCTGTGAGGCGCAGGGCGAGGGGAACATGGAGGGCACCATGGGACACCTGACCTGGTGAGGCTCCTCCTCCGCCCAGCTGTTCCCAAACATGGACAGCTCCCCAGTCACCACACCTTTATGGGAAGACAGGAAGAACACAGCAGAATGTTACCAACATTACGGTACAATGAAGAACACAGCAGAATGTTACCAACATTACAGTACAATGAAGAACACAGCAGAATGTTACCAACATTACGGTACAATGAAGAACACAGCAGAATGTTACCAACATTACAGTACAATGCTTTAGTCCTCTCTTTCAAGATGTTGTTCCAGACCTACTTCTAACACACCTAATTCTACCAGTAAGGTGCTCTTCAGGACCTTGATCAGCTGAATCGGGTGTGTTAGAGTAGAGATGGAGCAAAAGCCTGCATACTTATTAGCTTTCCAGAGGGAGGGGCCACCATTACTGGAACTGACCTGTGACCGCTCTCTCTTTCTCTGTTCTTACCGTAGCTGGTCTTCAGATCATCCTGTACGTCTGCGTTGAAGTTGCCACACAGACCGCAGATCCTGCCCACCCACTCTGGGCTGAGCTTGATGTAGACAGAGCCACTGTGTCCGTCCCAGGCTAGGGTGAAGCCATGTTGCTTGGTCACCAAGACATAGCGGGAGATCCGCTCCAGCTCCACGTCATGGATGTGGTGAGGCAGCTGGACACTGCATGGGGGGGAGGAGGAGAGAAGGAGGAGAGGAGGACGGGAGGAGGAGGAGAGGAGGAGGAGAGGAGGACGGGAGGAGGAGAGGAGGAGGAGAGGAGGACGGGAGGAGGAGAGGAGGAGGAGAGGAGGTCAAATCAGTCAACTGGCTTTTTTTTTTGTGCAAAACCAGGGTTCTCCAAGTGTGTAGGTCTTTCATTCCATCTTTTTCTGGATCTTAATTAGTTGAGGTAGACCAGGGGTTGGACACCCGAAAGCCTGCACACCCAGTACCTCTCTGCAAGACCAAGACCGGAGCAAATCGGGTCTGAGTCAAGACCAAGACCGGGAGGGGGGGCGAGGGGTACGAGACCAATTCAAGACTGAGACCAATGCAAGTCCAATTCAAGACCATGGTTGTAATTGTGTCAAATCGCCACCATAATAAGATCTCAATATGTCCAGTATTTCTGTGTTCATATTTCAGAAGAACATAGGGATTCTTTAGATATTCAGAATGGTGAAAATATGCATGCTGAGGGCAAATAGAGAGCCACTCTACAAATGATCACTGACCCAAACAGGTTCAATAGAGCCACTCTACAAATGGTCACTGACTCAAACAGGTTCAATAGAGCCACTCTACAAATGGTCACTGACCCAAACAGGTTCAATAGAGCCACTCTACAAATGATCACTGACCCAAACAGGTTCAATAGAGCCACTCTACAAATGGTCACTGACCCAAACAGGTCTATAATAGAAGGAAAGACAAAATATGTTCCAAATTCCCCCGAACTCCCCTTACTAATAGAGCGTGCAACTTTCAAACAATGTCCCCCACTCTTCGCTACTAGCGAATCAAGAATATTCTGACCAGCGTGACAAAGTTTGTACGAGTAAAGTAGAAAACCCAGGTTTCAATAGTCGATAAGATATTGTGTCATGAAAGTGTGAGAGATTTATTATTCTCCTAATTGATGGGATGACTAACTTAGAAAGAATGCATTATTGACTGGGCTAATGTAGGTTGTGACACCTGGCAGGCTGTGATTGATGTGAAGAGCTGTTTTAGGGGGTAAAGGGAGATAGGGATTTGTGTCTCCAGATGCTGGAATATACTGGTTCTTTGTGATCTGTGAACCTTCCTTGGACGAAGGAATGGTGTCTAAGGGAGCTGGCTCTTCTCACTATGACAGGTTGTTATGATATGGACATATGCCTGGCAATAGGGGTGCATCAACGGATTGACTGAGTAAGTCTAAACCACGCTCAAGTCTTTACTCTAATTGGTCAACAGAGAGGTGGGAAACTCTCTCTGTCAGAGTATTTGAGCAACAATCTGGAACAATGGATTAGTTCTCTGGGGTGCCCTGCGAGGTATCTCAGAGAGCCCGTATATACGAAACATCATATTTACCATTGAAGGTTTTTGCATTAATTAAAATAACTAGTATATCTTAGAAGTCGTGTTGACCTCTTTTGTTCCTAATACCAGATTTGAATTGACGCGACATTGACAAAAGGAGTGTGGATATTTGGCCTGGCCAAGCGGATTTATGGGCTGACAGAACGGGAGCTTAATCATTTTTACCAGTTCTCATTGTCCGACACCGAGTCAAGACCGAGTAAAAATACAGAGACAAGACCTCAATACGTTGTCTGGAGACTCACTACAACACCGCCTGAGCTATATAATCACAATAATAATATGCCATTTAGCAGACGCTTTTATCCAAAGCGACTTACAGTCATGCGTGCATACATTTTTGTGTATGGGTCCCGGGGATCGAACCCACTACCTTGGGTGGTCCCGGGGATCGAACCCACTACCTTGGCGTTACAAGCGCCGTGCTCTACCAGCTGAGCTACAGAGGACCACAATGGGGAGCACTGCATTTTAAGATATTTTTCAACCCTTATTTTACATCTGCTTATAAAACGTTTGATAAACAGACCTGTAATCAATCAATCAAGCAATATATCAGTCAATCAAATCAATCGATTACCTCTGTCCCTTGAAGGTAACTTTGGACCTGTGCAACCTGATCTCTCCTTCCCAGGGCAGGAAGAGACTGACTGAGCGCGTGCAGGAGTAGGGAGACGAGCGGCAGTCTGGGTCATTGTGAACCTGTAAATTCAACAGAATACACAATTTATTAATTTATAAAACATTAGTTAATTAGTTAGTTAGTTACAACATATAAGTAAATACAATAAATACAGAGACATTTAGCTCAATTTAATTGCTCCCGTGAGGTATTCTCCACTACTCATGAAACAGAGAAGGTGTGAGATCTAACAATATGGTAACAAACATGGCTAACGGTCTGAAGAAAAGGAAAGTTCCCATTTAGTAGCATCTCTTTGATGCAGGGTACAAATTATATTCTCACTTAAAAGCCAACAGCTACAATAAATTGTCCTCTTAGTTGCTTCCTATGGGTTTTTTTTTTTTTTTTTGTGATCAAATGTTTTTATTCTTTTTAGTAAGGTACACAAAACAAATACACATGGACGGAGAAACAAGACCAACAGTTCCCATCCCCCCCCCCCACCCACAGGACTTCCCCAACCCAAAGTTAGATTAGTGGTTCACAATAGGCGTCTTTTTACAGAGTCTTACACGGACGAAAGAGCAAACATGTTTCTTTCCCTCCCATACGTGCTGCAGATATTTCCATGTTTCCAATGTCCATGAATGATAGCAGCCACTGCAGCCTGTTTAAAGGATGAGGAGCCTGCTAATGTGAGGCTATGGTCTTCATGGCTGCTGTTAAATCCAGCCAGGCAAATACGTCGCTGTTTGACAGATGGGTCTAAAGTAATGTCAGAATTTTACTGGAAAATAGATGGTGAACATGGTACATTTCTACCCATTATGTCAGAGAGACAGGATGAAACACCAACTCCAGAAATGTAAAACCCCTGGGTTATTCCCAAACCATATGAAAACATGTGCCAGAAGCCCCCTGAGGGCACAGTGAGCAATTTGGGGATTGTCTAGCTTTCATCTTGAACAGTTTGTGTGATGTGCAGTAAAGTTCTATGGGCGAAATTGTAATGTATCATTTGGTGGTTGGGGTTTCTTCATGAAATTGATACGTTGGACCGAACTCTGGTCTAATTGGTCACTGTATTACACACGGAGAGTTCTCTCTTCCATTAGGCATGGGAAAGGATTAGTTCATTAGTAATTTTAAGCAGCGGATAATTTAATGTACATTTTCGTCATTTAGCAGACACTCTTATCCAGAGCGACTTACAGTTAGTGAGTGCATACATTTTTCATACTAGCCCCCCCCCCCCTTTGGGAAACGAACCCACAACCCTGGCGTTGCAAACGCAAATGCTCTACCAACTGAGCTACAGGGGACTCAGATGGTATTTGAGAGACCAGGTCCTGTATACTACTATGAATAAATAATGAGTGGATTGGATGGATGGACCATTCTTGCCCCCAGGGGACTCCAGATGCGCACAAAGCAGAACGGAGCATTAAGTAAAATAAAAAGGAAGTTCCAGGTCAGTTGTTTCCAATTCTAGTTTTCTCATGGGGTGAGTTCCTCTCGGTTACTCAGCTTGTTTCAGGAACAAAGTAAATGTTTGTTGTGGACGATTGAGATGCATTGTGGGTAATTGCAGTAAGTCTAACGGTAATTGACGTAAATAAATCCAGTAATGAGATGGCTTTCAGTTAATCTTCAGAGCAAATATTACCCTGAGGCCAAGACTGTACTCTTCTACTGTAAGACTGTACTGAGAACCGATAACCCTTAGAAACGCTGCGAGGTGCAGAGTAGCTCTGGGAGATGATCCTTATGCGGAGTGGAAATCCTTGCTAGCCGATGATGAATAAAATCACTGATATTCAGCATTTCAGTCAATAGGAATTGAAAATTGATTTGTTTTATTTCATATTTTGTCTGTCTTCATACAAATCACTCACTGTTGAAGTCAAATTGTGTCTTCCATATCAAGCCATAATCCCCACTTTCCTTTAAAGCCAAATTGGGTCTTCCATATCAAGCCATAATCCCGACTTTCCTTTAAAGCCAAATTGGGTCTTCCATATCAAGCCATAATCCCCATTTTCCTTTAAAGCCAAATTGGGTCTTCCATATCAAGCCATAATCCCCACTTTCCTTTAAAGCCAAGTTGGGTCTTCTATATCAAGCCATAATCCCCACTTTCATTTAAAGCCAAATTGGGTCTTCCATATCAAGCCATAATCCCCATTTTCCTTTAAAGCCAAGTTGGGTCTTCTATATCAAGCCATAATCCCCACTTTCCTTTAAAGCCAAGTTGGGTCTTCCATATCAAGCCATAATCCCCACTTTCCTTTAAAGCCAAATTGGGTCTTACATATCAAGCCATAATCCCCACTTTCCTTTAAAGCCAAATTGGGTCTTCTATATCAAGCCATAGTCCCCACTTTCCCATAAAGCCAAGTTGTGTCTTCCATATCAAGCCACAGTATCCAGTTTCCTTTCCAACCCTGTATTCTTTATGCACCTACTAGACCAGATATGGATCTGTGGTATGCTACTGCCTACTAGACCAGATATGGATCTGTGGTATGCTACTGCCTACTAGACCAGATATGGATCTGTGGTATGCTACTGCCTACTAGACCAGATATGGATCTGTGGTATGCTACTGCCTACTAGACCAGATATGGATCTGTGGTATGCTACTGCCTACTAGACCAGATATGGATCTGTGGTATGCTACTGCCTACTAGACCAGATATGGATCTGTGGTATGCTACTGCCTACTAGACCAGATATGGATCTGTGGTATGCTACTGCCTACTAGACCAGATATGGATCTGTGGTATGCTACTGCCTACTAGACCAGATATGGATCTGTGGTATGCTACTGCCTACTAGACCAGATATGGATCTGTGGTCTGCTACTGCCTACTAGACCAGATATGGATCTGTGTTATGCTACTGCCTACTAGACCAGATATGGATCTGTGGTATGCTACTGCCTACTAGACTAGATATGGATCTGTGGTCTGCTACTGAGAGTCATGCTCTATGCTGATAAACATGCAGCAGCATTACCTGTATGAGAAGGCTGGCCTGGCTGGTGTCCTCGCAGTCTCTCAGCAGAGTGTAGGTACATCTCCCAGGGAAGTGATAGTACAGCCCATCAAACGTCTCGTAGTTATACTGGCCCCACGACCGGCACGTCATCTCCCTCTCAAACCCTGGGTTAGGAACTGGACAGACAGGCAGACAGGCAGACAGACAGACAGGCAGACAGGCAGACAGGCAGACAGACAGTCAGACAGGCAGACAGACAGACAGGCAGACAGGCAGACATATAAACCGACAAGCAGACAGACAGACAGACAGACAGACAGACAGACAGACAGACAGACAGACAGACAGACAGACAGACAGACAGACAGACAGACAGACAGACAGAGACAGTTGGAGGGTGAATGGGAAATGTGTAGGTAGGGGGTAGAACAGTCCATACAATTCCCACCGTATGCTGTCTGTCATCCCCCACTTCAACCATCTACACCCCACTCCAAATGAAGCTCTGGATAGAAGCTGTTAACCTGTTTGGCAGCGGTTTCCAGTAGCCTGGTATAAAGCGCAGTCACATGACTCAGGATGGACACAGTGACCTCCATTCAGACAAGGAAACCAACAGGGATCTGAAACACAGTCACATTCAGTATCATACAGACGTTATACACCTTTATACACGATACACTAACTCTACAGACAGTTTTATTTCCCATGAAGGTCCTGAAGATTATTGATGAATTCTCTAATGATCGCTATAGAAACCCCTTCTTAACCAAATATATAAACAATCCCACAGTAGACGACTGAAATCAGCTTTGTGCTGTACCACAGCCTGTGTTGCCTGTTTAAGCTCAAATACCTGGAAAGTCACAACTTTTCATGACGGCAGCTTTGGAGAAAGTCCCCACCTCCACCTTCCTCCCTCTCCCTCCCTTCCTCCCTCCCCCTCCCTCCCTCCCTCCCTCTCCCTCCCCCTCCCCCCCCATCCCTTTCTGCTTCTTCCTCTACCTGACCTTTATGTCAGTTCTTCCTCTACCTGACCTGTATGTCAGTTCTTCCTCTACCTGACCTGTATGTCAGTTCTTCCTCTACCTGACCTTTATGTCAGTTCTTCCTCTACCTGACCTTTATGTCAGTTCTTCCTCTACCTGACCTGTATGTCAGTTCTTCCTCTACCTGACCTTTATGACAGAGTTAAGCCTGAGTGGCTACGCCTAGCTCCAGCTCCTCATGTTGCCCTGGCAACATATGGCCAGTGGTCTGAGGAGGGAGGGAAAAGGGGGACAGATGGAGAGTGGTGGTAGGACCTGACCCTGTTAACCTGTTAACCCAGCCGTACTATAGACGGACACACTAGAGACCCCCTTAGACTAAGCTGGTCTGGATAAAGAGGCTCCGCCTCACCTGTCTCAGTGGCTGTTGTAGAGAGGTGACTCAGGTCTGACAGAGTGGGTAATTGTTCTTGGAAAGGAAGTTTGGGAGAGGGATGATAACCTTGCATATTTAGACACAAACATCCTGCGGGTGTTCACACAATCTCTTCTGTCCATAAATGGCTTTTCCACCGAACATACAGTAGCCTACCTGTTGGCCTACGCAGGCCCAATGATGACCTGAGCGCTTCCTTTGAGTCTGAAGATGAATCGACTACAGTTGTGTTGAAGTAGTGGACTGAAGATCTGCCAACTGAAGAGTTGGATGAAGATGAGTGAACTGAGGAGACATTGGTTGACGTGTTGGCTAGTGATGCATTGGCTGATGATACATTGGTTGCTAATGTATCTGCAGTTCTATGAAGTTCCTTTGGGGAAAGATTGAAAAGAAAGAACATGTAAATACAATGCAAGCAGCTTCAACGTGCACTCAGAAGAGACAATCATTTAATCCTAGCCTTATGTCATAAGCCTGTCCTGCTTGCCAGACTCAGCAGCTGTGGAAAGAGTCTAGTCCTGACCAAATATATTAAATGTGATCATTTACATATGGAGAGTCTAGTCAGTGTTTGAGAGAGTGAAGAATGGGTCATTCCCAGCAAACCAAAACTAAGCTCTTGTAACAGAACCTGATTCGCTTTAATTAACAGTGTTAAAGTTTCCTGAGTTTAATAACGAATACAGTGAAGCCTCGATCATCTGGAGAAGCTGGCCATGCTCTCAGGTGACAGGTTTAATACCGAGTTGATTAAAAGTTTGACATCGAAACGTTTTATAGAAACAATTATTGGTTTCACAAAATTCCTCTAAGATTTACAGTAGGCTACATTGGTGCCAAATCAGTCTGGAGTGATATGATAAAGAGATTGAAGAAATCCAGGTAGAATAATTCTAGAATGAATAGAAGGGCTGAGAGAATGTTGGTGCCAAATCCAGAATCTAGAATGATATGATAAAGAGAGACAGAATCCTCAAGACTAGAGGTGAGAGAAGAGAACTGTCATCCATCCCCAAAAACAACTACAGAGCACTACACTCTTATAGAAAAAAAGGGTTCTTGAGAGGTTCTTTGAAGTGAGCAATGGTACAATCTATGTAGCACTGTTTCTACTCAAAAGAGCCCTTGTCTTGGTGAGAGTTTTTATTTAGGTTATATGCTATCTGAATGGTTGCGAATAACTTTCTTGCTAAAGGGGTTGTGGACTTTTGCCGTGACGTTGCAACTCCCTAACCAGGCTCTACGTGTTGGGTGTTCTCCCACCTGAGTCAGACCACAATATGAGAGAGTTTTGGTCGCTCTAGATGGGTTGGTTTAACAGTTTAACAGTGATCAACGTTAGTCCTGGATGGAGATTTCTAGAAGGTCCTTCCCCGGTAGATGCAGCACATAGGCTTCTTATACCACCTGGAACTCAGGTCTCCACCACTCCACCACCTGTGTTACCAAGCCCCCACCTCTACCCCGTCCCCTGCCCCAGCTTCTACCCAGCCCCAGCCCCCACCCCGTCCCCATCCCAGACACATGAGCCCTCCAACCTCTGCTTTCATCTCCCAGACCTGACCAGGGACAAAGGCACAGAGAGAGAGAGGGGAGAGAGGAGAGAGGAGAGAGAGAGAGAGAGAGAGAGGAGAGAGGAGGGAGAGAGAGAGGAGAGAGAGAGGAGAGAGGAGAGAGAGAGAGAGAGAGAGAGAGAGAGAGAGAGAGAGAGAGAGAGAGAGAGAGAGAGAGAGAAGAGAGAGGAGAGAGGAGAGAGAGAGGAGAGAGGAGAGAGAGGAGAGAGGAGAGAGAGAGAGAGGAGAGAGGAGGCGGCTGAGCTGCGTTTGCATTATTAACCATTGATTACTAGCAGCGGCATTGTGAGCAGAGAGTTGAGTGACAATTACTGACCGTACAAACAGCAGATGTATCTGTCTCCTTGTAATGACTCTCAACAACATGTAGTTATCATGTTGCAGCTCAATTATGTTACATTTAATGTCAGCAAACTGAGACACTGCATGCTAGAACAGGAACTACTAGATTATAGAACAGATGTGATTGTTGCATATTGGGCTCTTGGGGTGTAGCTGAGTTTTGATTGAAAAGCAATGGCCATTAGGACCAAGAGACAGCATGAGAACTAAACTTTGTGTCCCAGCTAGTATGTGTTGTGTACATTGTTTACTGACCTATATAGAAACCTAAACTATGGTTTCTCACAGAGAAACACTGTTATGGAACAGGAAAAACATAAACATATTTTCTAATGGGAGTAGTTTGCAAATATGGGTAAGACATTTTGTGACTCTGATGAAGTGTAAGGATCATGCACAAACTGCATGCATTTTGTTCTACTTTACCATAGGCACACTAATAATGTTATAACATAAAGAACATTTATTTTGATTTTAAAAAAGGTAATAAACATAGAAAAATATTCTAACATATTTCCTCCGATTTAATCTAATGCACAGACACTATAAAACGAGCTTGTGGACTTTCTGTACAGAAAGAAATCAAGGTATAATTTCTGTCTTTTTTCTGGGAATGAAAAGCTCAGGGTCATTAATCGTGACTTCTGGTGTCTGCGCATGACATTTTTAACGTGCTCTATCAAAGCTGCGTTTCAAAACAGCGGCTCCGCTCGCCTACCTGTCCTCTTTGGGAAGCGGTATCCCATTTCGCCAGCATTATACTGCTGCTTTTGCTGTTGGGAGAAAGAGAGAACAAGGAAAGGTTTGTTCCTAGCAGGTAATCAGCACTTGTGTCGGTCATGAAAAAGAAACACTGCGCAAAAAGACTAAGACCTTTTCCTTTGACATCAACAGAATACGAGGCTGAAAATGACTACTGTGTGACCACAACTCAGAAAATAAACAAAGGCTCAATATATTCGCAATGAAAATCATCTTAAAATGACAGTGTAATAACGTCTTCATATATATTTTTTATTATAACAATAATAATACATTATTTTACAAGTTAATTATACATAATTTATGAAACTCACTTATCAAAATCATGCCAGTTTGTTATGTTCACTGCGTCTATGCCCCACGAAATATGCGCTGAAATCAATTAAACAAGAAAGGGAAGTGATGAATGAGAGTGATCGAAATTAGTAAAAGGTAAAATAAGCATTTCTGAACAAATCAATAATACGAAATTATCAAAATGAGAACAATCACCGACAAAAGTAAGTACATTTCTAGACGTATAACAGGTGCGCAAATATAGCCTACATAATAATGTATTACAATATCCTGCATCTATGATATAGAAAACTAAATAGTTGTATTCCTGCAAAAAATAGTAATGCAAATTAATGATTAAATGTTAAGAAACGAAAAAAAAATTACTTCACAAATAAAACAAAATATATAAACATGAATAGGCTAGTTTATTCAAAGAGTAGGTTAGTAGGCTAAGCAAATTCAATAATGAACACGGGACTTACCTTGATAAATAAGGATAAAATAGAACGATAAAAAATGCAAAAATCTTTTCCTGCTCAAAATTAAATTAGGATCCATTCGTGATTCATACAACCCACGGTCAGTGGAATCGCTTTCTCCCCTGCCAGGTAAAATTGAATTTAGCTGTACCATCGATACATTTTTTCTGATACCATGTGGATAATTTTCTCCTCACAGATTTCCTCTCCTTATCTCTCTTTTTCCATTCGGTTTATTCCGGGGGAGCATCCTCGCTCCTTGGATAGGCACCAGCCGCTCCTACCTATTTGCATAATATATGCAAGGTTGGCAGGTAAACTAGAGGCGCGAGGACAGAGATGGACCCGGATTCTGATGTGGTGCAATATTTCCACTTTAACATCCAGTGGGAAAGTATGGTTAAATGTGCTTCTAATTTGTGATTGTTGATAGACAGCCTATAGGGCCCAGAATATAAATTCAGTATGGCTAATTTTGGTAGGCCATTTAAACATGTTTGTGTTTTAAATCTAGGATAAATGTGTTTCTAAATGTTATATTTAAGGCACTTGAC
>NW_025534027.1:105000-175000 GCF_020615455.1 Coregonus clupeaformis
TGATGAACCTGACCCTACAGTGGTGAGAGTAGAGTTCAGGTTGGTTATGATGAACCTGACCCTACAGTGGTGAGAGTAGAGAGAGTTCACTCAGGTTGGTTATGAGGAACCTGACCCTACAGTGGTGAGAGTAGTTCACTCAGGTTGGTTATGATGAACCTGACCCTACAGTGGTGAGAGTAGAGAGAGTTCACTCAGGTTGGTTATGATGAACCTGACCCTACAGTGGTGAGTAGAGAGAGTTCACTCAGGTTGGTTATGATGAACCTGACCCTACAGTGGTGAGAGTAAAGAGAGTTCACTCAGGTTGGTTATGATGAACCTGACCCTACAGTGGTGAGAGTAGTTCACTCAGGTTGGTTATGATGAACCTGACCCTACAGTGGTGAGAGTAGAGTTCAGGTTGGTTATGATGAACCTGACCCTACAGTGGTGAGAGTAGTTCACTCAGGTTGGTTATGATGAACCTGACCCTACAGTGGTGAGAGTAGAGAGAGTTCACTCAGGTTGGTTATGATGAACCTGACCCTCCAGTGGTGAGAGTAGAGTTCAGGTTGGTTATGATGAACCTGACCCTACAGTGGTGAGAGTAGAGAGAGTTCACCCAGGTTGGTTATGATGAACCTGACCCTACAGTGGTGAGAATAGTTCACTCAGGTTGGTTATGATGAACCTGACCCTACAGTGGTGAGAGTAGTTCACTCAGGTTAGTTATGATGAACCTGACCCTACAGTGGTGAGAGTAGAGAGAGTTCACTCAGGTTGGTTATGATGAACCTGACCCTACAGTGGTGAGAGTAGAGTTCAGGTTGGTTATGATGAACCTGACCCTACAGTGGTGAGAGTAGAGTTCATGTTGGTTATGATGAACCTGACCCTACAGTGGTGAGAGTAGAGAGTTCACTCAGGTTGGTTATGATGAACCTGACCCTCCAGTGGTGAGAGTAGAGTTCAGGTTGGTTATGATGAACCTGACCCTACAGTGGTGAGAGTAGTTCACTCAGGTTGGTTATGATGAACCTGACCCTCCAGTGGTGAGAGTAGAGAGAGTTCACTCAGGTAGGTTATGATGAACCTGACCCTACAGTGGTGAGTAGTAGAGAGAGTTCACTCAGGTTGGTTATGATGAACCTGACCCTACAGTGGTGAGAGTAGAGTTCAGGTTGGTTATGATGAACCTGACCCTACAGTGGTGAGAGTAGAGTTCAGGTTGGTTATGATGAACCTGACCCTACAGTGGTGAGAGTAGAGTTCAGGTTGGTTATGATGAACCTGACCCTACAGTGGTGAGAGTAGAGAGAGTTCACTCAGGTTGGTTATGATGAACCTGACCCTACAGTGGTGAGAGTAGAGTTCAGGTTGGTTATGATGAACCTGACCCTACAGTGGTGAGAGTGGAGAGTTCACTCAGGTTGGTTATGAGGAACCTGACCCTACAGTGGTGAGAGTAGTTCACTCAGGTTGGTTATGATGAACCTGACCCTACAGTGGTGAGAGTAGAGAGAGTTCACTCAGGTTGGTTATGATGAACCTGACCCTACAGTGGTGAGAGTAGAGAGAGTTCACTCAGGTTGGTTATGATTAACCTGACCCTACAGTGGTGAGAGTAGTTCACTCAGGTTGGTTATGATGAACCTGACCCTACAGTGGTGAGAGTAGTTCACTCAGGTTGGTTATGATGAACCTGACCCTACAGTGGTGAGAGTAGAGTTCAGGTTGGTTATGATGAACCTGACCCTACAGTGGTGAGAGTAGTTCACTCAGGTTGGTTATGATGAACCTGACCCTACAGTGGTGAGAGTAGAGAGAGTTCACTCAGGTTGGTTATGATGAACCTGACCCTCCAGTGGTGAGAGTAGAGTTCAGGTTGGTTATGATGAACCTGACCCTACAGTGGTGAGAGTAGAGAGAGTTCACCCAGGTTGGTTATGATGAACCTGACCCTACAGTGGTGAGAGAATAGTTCACTCAGGTTGGTTATGATGAACCTGACCCTACAGTGGTGAGAGTAAGTTCACTCAGGTTGGTTATGATGAACCTGACCCTACAGTGGTGAGAGTAGAGAGAGTTCACTCAGGTTGGTTATGATGAACCTGACCCTACAGTGGTGAGAGTGAGAGTTCAGGTTGGTTATGATGAACCTGACCCTACAGTGGTGAGAGAGAGTTCAGGTTGGTTATGATGAACCTGACCCTACAGTGGTGAGAGTAGAGAGAGTTCACTCAGGTTGGTTATGATGAACCTGACCCTACAGTGGTGAGAGTAGAGTTCAGGTTGGTTATGATGAACCTGACCCTACAGTGGTGAGAGTAGTTCACTCAGGTTGGTTATGATGAACCTGACCCTACAGTGGTGAGAGTAGAGAGAGTTCACTCAGGTTGGTTATGATGAACCTGAACCTACAGTGGTGAGAGTAGAGAGAGTTCAGGTTGGTTATGATGAACCTGACCCTACAGTGGTGAGAGTAGTTCACTCAGGTTGGTTATGATGAACCTGACCCTATAGTGGTGAGAGTAGAGAGAGTTCACTCAGGTTGGTTATGATGAACCTGACCCTCCAGTGGTGAGAAGAGAGAGTTCACTCAGGTTGGTTATGATGAACCTGACCCTATAGTGGTGAGAGTAGAGAGAGTTCACTCAGGTTGGTTATGATGAACCTGACCCTACAGTGGTGAGAGTAGAGTTCAGGTTGGTTATGATGAACCTGACCCTACAGTGGTGAGAGTAGAGTTCAGGTTGGTTATGATGAACCTGACCCTACAGTGGTGAGAGTAGAGTTCAGGTTGGTTATGATGAACCTGACCCTACAGTGGTGAGAGTAGAGAGAGTTCACTCAGGTTGGTTATGATGAACCTGACCCTACAGTGGTGAGAGTAGTTCACTCAGGTTGGTTATGATGAACCTGACCATACAGTGGTGAGAGTAGAGTTCAGGTTGGTTATGATGAACCTGACCCTCCAGTGGTGAGAGTAGAGAGAGTTCACTCAGGTTGGTTATGATGAACCTGACCCTCCAGTGGTGAGAGTAGAGAGATTTCACTCAGGTTGGTTATGATGAACCTGACCATACAGTGGTGAGAGTAGAGTTCAGGTTGGTTATGATGAACCTGACCCTACAGTGGTGAGAGTAGTTCACTCAGGTTGGTTATGATGAACCTGACCCTACAGTGGTGAGAGTAGAGTTCAGGTTGGTTATGATGAACCTGACCCTACAGTGGTGAGAGTAGTTCACTCAGGTTGGTTATGATGAACCTGACCCTACAGTGGTGAGAGTAGAGTTCAGGTTGGTTATGATGAACCTGACCCTACAGTGGTGAGAGTAGAGAGAGTTCACTCAGGTTGGTTATGAGGAACCTGACCCTACAGTGGTGAGAGTAGAGAGAGTTCACTCAGGTTGGTTATGATGAACCTGACCCTACAGTGGTGAGAGTAGAGAGAGTTCACTCAGGTTGGTTATGATGAACCTGACCCTACAGTGGTGAGAGTAGAGAGAGTTCACTCAGGTTGGTTATGATGAACCTGACCCTACAGTGGTGAGAGTAGAGAGAGTTCACTCAGGTTGGTTATGATGAACCTGACCCTACAGTGGTGAGAGTAGAGAGAGTTCACTCAGGTTGGTTATGATGAACCTGACCCTACAGTGGTGAGAGTAGAGAGAGTTCACTCAGGTTGGTTATGATGAACCTGACCCTCCAGTGGTAGAGAGAGAGAGTTCACTCAGGTTGGTTATGATGAACCTGACCCTACAGTGGTGAGAGTAGAGTTCAGGTTGGTTATGATGAACCTGACCCTACAGTGGTGAGAGTAGTTCACTCAGGTTGGTTATGATGAACCTGACCCTACAGTGGTGAGAGTAGAGTTCAGGTTGGTTATGATGAACCTGACCCTACAGTGGTGAGAGTAGTTCACTCAGGTTGGTTATGATGAACCTGACCCTATAGTGGTGAGAGTGGAGAGAGTTCACTCAGGTTGGTTATGATGAACCTGACCCTCCAGTGGTGAGAGTAGAGAGAGTTCACTCAGGTTGGTTATGATGAACCTGACCCTATAGTGGTGAGAGTAGAGAGAGTTCACTCAGGTTGGTTATGATGAACCTGACCCTACAGTGGTGAGAGTAGAGTTCAGGTTGGTTATGATGAACCTGACCCTACAGTGGTGAGAGTAGAGTTCAGGTTGGTTATGATGAACCTGACCCTACAGTGGTGAGAGTAGAGTTCAGGTTGGTTATGATGAACCTGACCCTACAGTGGTGAGAGTAGAGAGAGTTCACTCAGGTTGGTTATGATGAACCTGACCCTACAGTGGTGAGAGTAGTTCACTCAGGTTGGTTATGATGAACCTGACCCTACAGTGGTGAGAGTAGAGTTCAGGTTGGTTATGATGAACCTGACCCTCCAGTGGTGAGAGTAGAGAGAGTTCACTCAGGTTGGTTATGATGAACCTGACCCTACAGTGGTGAGAGTAGAGAGAGTTCACTCAGGTTGGTTATGATGAACCTGACCATACAGTGGTGAGAGTAGAGTTCAGGTTGGTTATGATGAACCTGACCCTACAGTGGTGAGAGTAGTTCACTCAGGTTGGTTATGATGAACCTGACCCTACAGTGGTGAGAGTAGAGTTCAGGTTGGTTATGATGAACCTGACCCTACAGTGGTGAGAGTAGTTCACTCAGGTTGGTTATGATGAACCTGACCCTACAGTGGTGAGAGTAGAGTTCAGGTTGGTTATGATGAACCTGACCCTACAGTGGTGAGAGTAGAGAGTTCACTCAGGTTGGTTATGAGGAACCTGACCCTACAGTGGTGAGAGTAGAGAGAGTTCACTCAGGTTGGTTATGATGAACCTGACCCTACAGTGGTGAGAGTAGAGAGAGTTCACTCAGGTTGGTTCATGATGAACCTGACCCTACAGTGGTGAGAGTAGAGAGAGTTCACTCAGGTTGGTTATGATGAACCTGACCCTACAGTGGTGAGAGTAGAGAGAGTTCACTCAGGTTGGTTATGATGAACCTGACCCTACAGTGGTGAGAGTAGAGAGAGTTCACTCAGGTTGGTTATGATGAACCTGACCCTACAGTGGTGAGAGTAGAGAGAGTTCACTCAGGTTGGTTATGATGAACCTGACCCTACAGTGGTGAGAGTAGAGAGAGTTCACTCAGGTTGGTTATGATGAACCTGACCCTACAGTGGTGAGAGTAGAGTTCAGGTTGGTTATGATGAACCTGACCCTACAGTGGTGAGAGTAGTTCACTCAGGTTGGTTATGATGAACCTGACCCTACAGTGGTGAGAGTAGAGTTCCAGGTTGGTTATGATGAACCTGACCCTACAGTGGTGAGAGTAGTTCACTCAGGTTGGTTATGATGAACCTGACCCTACAGTGGTGAGAGTAGAGTTCAGGTTGGTTATGATGAACCTGACCCTACAGTGGTGAGAGTAGAGAGTTCACTCAGGTTGGTTATGAGGAACCTGACCCTACAGTGGTGAGAGTAGAGAGAGTTCACTCAGGTTGGTTATGATGAACCTGACCCTCCAGTGGTGAGAGTAGAGAGATTTCACTCAGGTTGGTTATGATGAACCTGACCATACAGTGGTGAGAGTAGAGTTCAGGTTGGTTATGATGAACCTGACCCTACAGTGGTGAGAGTAGAGAGAGTTCACTCAGGTTGGTTATGATGAACCTGACCCTACAGTGGTGAGAGTAGAGGATTTCACTCAGGTTGGTTATGATGAACCTGACCTACAGTGGTGAGAGTAGAGTTCAGGTTGGTTATGATGAACCTGACCCTACAGTGGTGAGAGTAGTTCACTCAGGTTGGTTATGATGAACCTGACCCTACAGTGGTGAGAGTAGAGAGAGTTCAGGTTGGTTATGATGAACCTGACCCTACAGTGGTGAGAGTAGAGAGAGTTCACTCAGGTTGGTTATGAGGAACCTGACCCTACAGTGGTGAGAGTAGAGAGAGTTCACTCAGGTTGGTTATGATGAACCTGACCCTACAGTGGTGAGAGTAGAGAGAGTTCACTCAGGTTGGTTATGATGAACCTGACCCTACAGTGGTGAGAATAGTTCACTCAGGTTGGTTATGATGAACCTGACCCTACAGTGGTGAGAGTAGTTCACTCAGGTTGGTTATGATGAACCTGACCCTACAGTGGTGAGAGTAGAGAGAGTTCACTCAGGTTGGTTATGATGAACCTGACCCTACAGTGGTGAGAGTAGAGTTCAGGTTGGTTATGATGAACCTGACCCTACAGTGGTGAGAGTAGAGTTTCAGGTTGGTTATGATGAACCTGACCCTACAGTGGTGAGAGTAGAGAGAGTTCACTCAGGTTGGTTATGATGAACCTGACCCTACAGTGGTGAGAGTAGAGTTCAGGTTGGTTATGATGAACCTGACCCTACAGTGGTGAGAGTAGTTCACTCAGGTTGGTTATGATGAACCTGACCCTCCAGTGGTGAGAGTAGAGAGAGTTCACTCAGGTAGGTTATGATGAACCTGACCCTACAGTGGTGAGAGTAGAGAGAGTTCACTCAGGTTGGTTATGATGAACCTGACCCTACAGTGGTGAGAGTAGAGTTCAGGTTGGTTATGATGAACCTGACCCTACAGTGGTGAGAGTAGAGTTCAGGTTGGTTATGATGAACCTGACCCTACAGTGGTGAGAGTAGAGTTCAGGTTGGTTATGATGAACCTGACCCTACAGTGGTGAGAGTAGAGAGAGTTCACTCAGGTTGGTTATGATGAACCTGACCCTACAGTGGTGAGAGTAGAGTTCAGGTTGGTTATGATGAACCTGACCCTACAGTGGTGAGAGTAGGAGAGTTCACTCAGGTTGGTTATGAGGAACCTGACCCTACAGTGGTGAGAGTAGTTCACTCAGGTTGGTTATGATGAACCTGACCCTACAGTGGTGAGAGTAGAGAGAGTTCACTCAGGTTGGTTATGATGAACCTGACCCTACAGTGGTGAGAGTAGAGAGAGTTCACTCAGGTTGGTTATGATGAACCTGACCCTACAGTGGTGAGAGTAGAGAGAGTTCACTCAGGTTGGTTATGATGAACCTGACCCTACAGTGGTGAGAGTAGTTCACTCAGGTTGGTTATGATGAACCTGACCCTACAGTGGTGAGAGTAGAGTTCAGGTTGGTTATGATGAACCTGACCCTACAGTGGTGAGAGTAGTTCACTCAGGTTGGTTATGATGAACCTGACCCTACAGTGGTGAGAGTAGAGAGAGTTCACTCAGGTTGGTTATGATGAACCTGACCCTCCAGTGGTGAGAGTAGAGTTCAGGTTGGTTATGATGAACCTGACCCTACAGTGGTGAGAGTAGAGAGAGTTCACCCAGGTTGGTTATGATGAACCTGACCCTACAGTGGTGAGAATAGTTCACTCAGGTTGGTTATGATGAACCTGACCCTACAGTGGTGAGAGTAGTTCACTCAGGTTAGTTATGATGAACCTGACCCTACAGTGGTGAGAGTAGAGAGAGTTCACTCAGGTTGGTTATGATGAACCTGACCCTACAGTGGTGAGAGTAGAGTTCAGGTTGGTTATGATGAACCTGACCCTACAGTGGTGAGAGTAGAGTTCAGGTTGGTTATGATGAACCTGACCCTACAGTGGTGAGAGTAGAGAGAGTTCACTCAGGTTGGTTATGATGAACCTGACCCTCCAGTGGTGAGAGTAGAGTTCAGGTTGGTTATGATGAACCTGACCCTACAGTGGTGAGAGTAGTTCACTCAGGTTGGTTATGATGAACCTGACCCTACAGTGGTGAGAGTAGAGAGAGTTCACTCAGGTTGGTTATGATGAACCTGAACCTACAGTGGTGAGAGTAGAGTTCAGGTTGGTTATGATGAACCTGACCCTACAGTGGTGAGAGTAGTTCACTCAGGTTGGTTATGATGAACCTGACCCTATAGTGGTGAGAGTGGAGAGAGTTCACTCAGGTTGGTTATGATGAACCTGACCCTCCAGTGGTGAGAGTAGAGAGAGTTCACTCAGGTTGGTTATGATGAACCTGACCCTATAGTGGTGAGAGTAGAGAGAGTTCACTCAGGTTGGTTATGATGAACCTGACCCTACAGTGGTGAGAGTAGAGTTCAGGTTGGTTATGATGAACCTGACCCTACAGTGGTGAGAGTAGAGTTCAGGTTGGTTATGATGAACCTGACCCTACAGTGGTGAGAGTAGAGTTCAGGTTGGTTATGATGAACCTGACCCTACAGTGGTGAGAGTAGAGAGAGTTCACTCAGGTTGGTTATGATGAACCTGACCCTACAGTGGTGAGAGTAGTTCACTCAGGTTGGTTATGATGAACCTGACCATACAGTGGTGAGAGTAGAGTTCAGGTTGGTTATGATGAACCTGACCCTCCAGTGGTGAGAGTAGAGAGAGTTCACTCAGGTTGGTTATGATGAACCTGACCCTCCAGTGGTGAGAGTAGAGAGATTTCACTCAGGTTGGTTATGATGAACCTGACCATACAGTGGTGAGAGTAGAGTTCAGGTTGGTTATGATGAACCTGACCCTACAGTGGTGAGAGTAGTTCACTCAGGTTGGTTATGATGAACCTGACCCTACAGTGGTGAGAGTAGAGTTCAGGTTGGTTATGATGAACCTGACCCTACAGTGGTGAGAGTAGTTCACCCAGGTTGGTTATGATGAACCTGACCCTACAGTGGTGAGAGTAGAGTTCAGGTTGGTTATGATGAACCTGACCCTACAGTGGTGAGAGTAGAGAGAGTTCACTCAGGTTGGTTATGAGGAACCTGACCCTACAGTGGTGAGAGTAGAGAGAGTTCACTCAGGTTGGTTATGATGAACCTGACCCTACAGTGGTGAGAGTAGAGAGAGTTCACTCAGGTTGGTTATGATGAACCTGACCCTACAGTGGTGAGAGTAGAGAGAGTTCACTCAGGTTGGTTATGATGAACCTGACCCTACAGTGGTGAGAGTAGAGAGAGTTCACTCAGGTTGGTTATGATGAACCTGACCCTACAGTGGTGAGAGTAGAGAGAGTTCACTCAGGTTGGTTATGATGAACCTGACCCTACAGTGGTGAGAGTAGAGAGAGTTCACTCAGGTTGGTTATGATGAACCTGACCCTCCAGTGGTGAGAGTAGAGAGAGTTCACTCAGGTTGGTTATGATGAACCTGACCCTACAGTGGTGAGAGTAGAGTTCAGGTTGGTTATGATGAACCTGACCCTACAGTGGTGAGAGTAGTTCACTCAGGTTGGTTATGATGAACCTGACCCTACAGTGGTGAGAGTAGAGTTCAGGTTGGTTATGATGAACCTGACCCTACAGTGGTGAGAGTAGTTCACTCCAGGTTGGTTATGATGAACCTGACCCTACAGTGGTGAGAGTAGAGTTCAGGTTGGTTATGATGAACCTGACCCTACAGTGGTGAGAGTAGAGAGAGTTCACTCAGGTTGGTTATGAGGAACCTGACCCTACAGTGGTGAGAGTAGTTCACTCAGGTTGGTTATGATGAACCTGACCCTACAGTGGTGAGAGTAGAGTTCAGGTTGGTTATGATGAACCTGACCCTCCAGTGGTGAGAGTAGAGAGAGTTCACTCAGGTTGGTTATGATGAACCTGACCCTACAGTGGTGAGAGTAGAGAGAGTTCACTCAGGTTGGTTATGATGAACCTGACCATACAGTGGTGAGAGTAGAGTTTCAGGTTGGTTATGATGAACCTGACCCTACAGTGGTGAGAGTAGTTCACTCAGGTTGGTTATGATGAACCTGACCCTACAGTGGTGAGAGTAGAGAGTTCAGGTTGGTTATGATGAACCTGACCCTACAGTGGTGAGAGTAGTTCACTCAGGTTGGTTATGATGAACCTGACCCTACAGTGGTGAGAGTAGAGTTCAGGTTGGTTATGATGAACCTGACCCTACAGTGGTGAGAGTAGAGAGAGTTCACTCAGGTTGGTTATGAGGAACCTGACCCTACAGTGGTGAGAGTGAGAGAGTTCACTCAGGTTGGTTATGATGAACCTGACCCTACAGTGGTGAGAGTAGAGAGAGTTCACTCAGGTTGGTTATGATGAACCTGACCCTACAGTGGTGAGAGTAGAGAGAGTTCACTCAGGTTGGTTATGATGAACCTGACCCTACAGTGGTGAGAGTAGAGAGAGTTCACTCAGGTTGGTTATGATGAACCTGACCCTACAGTGGTGAGAGTAGAGAGAGTTCACTCAGGTTGGTTATGATGAACCTGACCCTACAGTGGTGAGAGTAGAGAGAGTTCACTCAGGTTGGTTATGATGAACCTGACCCTACAGTGGTGAGAGTAGAGAGTTCACTCAGGTTGGTTATGATGAACCTGACCATACAGTGGTGAGAGTAGAGTTCAGGTTGGTTATGATGAACCTGACCCTACAGTGGTGAGAGTAGTTCACTCAGGTTGGTTATGATGAACCTGACCCTACAGTGGTGAGAGTAGAGTTCAGGTTGGTTATGATGAACCTGACCCTACAGTGGTGAGAGTGAGAGTTCACTCAGGTTGGTTATGATGAACCTGACCCTACAGTGGTGAGAGTAGAGTTCAGGTTGGTTATGATGAACCTGACCCTACAGTGGTGAGAGAGAGAGTTCACTCAGGTTGGTTATGAGGAACCTGACCCTACAGTGGTGAGAGAGTAGTTCACTCAGGTTGGTTATGATGAACCTGACCCTACAGTGGTGAGAGTAGAGAGAGTTCACTCAGGTTGGTTATGATGAACCTGACCCTACAGTGGTGAGAGTAGAGAGAGTTCACTCAGGTTGGTTATGATGAACCTGACCCTACAGTGGTGAGAGTAGAGAGAGTTCACTCAGGTTGGTTATGATGAACCTGACCCTACAGTGGTGAGAGTAGTTCACTCAGGTTGGTTATGATGAACCTGACCCTACAGTGGTGAGAGTAGAGTTCAGGTTGGTTATGATGAACCTGACCCTACAGTGGTGAGAGTAGTTCAATCAGGTTGGTTATGATGAACCTGACCCTACAGTGGTGAGAGTAGAGAGAGTTCACTCAGGTTGGTTATGATGAACCTGACCCTCCAGTGGTGAGAGTAGAGTTCAGGTTGGTTATGATGAACCTGACCCTACAGTGGTGAGAGTAGAGAGAGTTCACTCAGGTTGGTTATGATGAACCTGACCCTACAGTGGTGAGAATAGTTCACTCAGGTTGGTTATGATGAACCTGACCCTACAGTGGTGAGAGTAGTTCACTCAGGTTGGTTATGATGAACCTGACCCTACAGTGGTGAGAGTAGTTCACTCAGGTTGGTTATGATGAACCTGACCCTACAGTGGTGAGAGTAGAGAGAGTTCACTCAGGTTGGTTATGATGAACCTGACCCTACAGTGGTGAGAGTAGAGTTGAGGTTGGTTATGATGAACCTGACCCTACAGTGGTGAGAGTAGAGTTCAGGTTGGTTATGATGAACCTGACCCTACAGTGGTGAGAGTAGAGAGAGTTCACTCAGGTTGGTTATGATGAACCTGACCCTACAGTGGTGAGAGTAGAGTTCAGGTTGGTTATGATGAACCTGACCCTACAGTGGTGAGAGTAGTTCACTCAGGTTGGTTATGATGAACCTGACCCTACAGTGGTGAGAGTAGTTCACTCAGGTTGGTTATGATGAACCTGAACCTACAGTGGTGAGAGTAGAGTTAAGGTTGGTTATGATGAACCTGACCCTACAGTGGTGAGAGTAGTTCACTCAGGTTGGTTATGATGAACCTGACCCTACAGTGGTGAGAGTAGAGAGAGTTCACTCAGGTTGGTTATGATGAACCTGACCCTCCAGTGGTGAGAGTAGAGAGAGTTCACTCAGGTAGGTTATGATGAACCTGACCCTACAGTGGTGAGAGTAGAGAGAGTTCACTCAGGTTGGTTATGATGAACCTGACCCTACAGTGGTGAGAGTAGAGTTCAGGTTGGTTATGATGAACCTGACCCTACAGTGGTGAGAGTAGTTTTCAGGTTGGTTATGATGAACCTGACCCTACAGTGGTGAGAGTAGAGAGAGTTCACTCAGGTTGGTTATGATGAACCTGACCCTACAGTGGTGAGAGTAGAGTTCAGGTTGGTTATGATGAACCTGACCCTACAGTGGTGAGAGTAGAGAGAGTTCACTCAGGTTGGTTATGAGGAACCTGACCCTACAGTGGTGAGAGTAGAGTTCACTCAGGTTGGTTATGATGAACCTGACCCTACAGTGGTGAGAGTGAGAGAGTTCACTCAGGTTGGTTATGATGAACCTGACCCTACAGTGGTGAGAGTAGAGAGAGTTCACTCAGGTTGGTTATGATGAACCTGACCCTACAGTGGTGAGAGTAGAGAGAGTTCACTCAGGTTGGTTATGATGAACCTGACCCTACAGTGGTGAGAGTAGTTCACTCAGGTTGGTTATGATGAACCTGACCCTACAGTGGTGAGAGTAGAGTTCAGGTTGGTTATGATGAACCTGACCCTACAGTGGTGAGAGTAGAGTTCAGGTTGGTTATGATGAACCTGACCCTACAGTGGTGAGAGTAGTTCACTCAGGTTGGTTATGATGAACCTGACCCTACAGTGGTGAGAGTAGAGAGAGTTCACTCAGGTTGGTTATGATGAACCTGACCCTCCAGTGGTGAGAGTAGAGTTCAGGTTGGTTATGATGAACCTGACCCTACAGTGGTGAGAGTAGTTCACTCAGGTTGGTTATGATGAACCTGACCCTACAGTGGTGAGAGTAGAGAGAGTTCACTCAGGTTGGTTATGATGAACCTGAACCTACAGTGGTGAGAGTAGAGTTCAGGTTGGTTATGATGAACCTGACCCTACAGTGGTGAGAGTAGTTCACTCAGGTTGGTTATGATGAACCTGACCCTATAGTGGTGAGAGTGGAGAGAGTTCACTCAGGTTGGTTATGATGAACCTGACACTCCAGTGGTGAGAGTAGAGAGAGTTCACTCAGGTTGGTTATGATGAACCTGACCCTACAGTGGTGAGAGTAGAGAGAGTTCACTCAGGTTGGTTATGATGAACCTGACCCTACAGTGGTGAGAGTAGAGTTCAGGTTGGTTATGATGAACCTGACCCTACAGTGGTGAGAGTAGAGTTCAGGTTGGTTATGATGAACCTGACCCTACAGTGGTGAGAGTAGAGTTCAGGTTGGTTATGATGAACCTGACCCTACAGTGGTGAGAGTAGAGAGAGTTCACTCAGGTTGGTTATGATGAACCTGACCCTACAGTGGTGAGAGTAGTTCACTCAGGTTGGTTATGATGAACCTGACCATACAGTGGTGAGAGTAGAGTTCAGGTTGGTTATGATGAACCTGACCCTCCAGTGGTGAGAGTAGAGAGTTCACTCAGGTTGGTTATGATGAACCTGACCCTCCAGTGGTGAGAGTAGAGAGATTTCACTCAGGTTGGTTATGATGAACCTGACCATACAGTGGTGAGAGTAGAGTTCAGGTTGGTTATGATGAACCTGACCCTACAGTGGTGAGAGTAGTTCACTCAGGTTGGTTATGATGAACCTGACCCTACAGTGGTGAGAGTAGAGTTCAGGTTGGTTATGATGAACCTGACCCTACAGTGGTGAGAGTAGAGCACTCAGGTTGGTTATGATGAACCTGACCCTACAGTGGTGAGAGTAGAGTTCAGGTTGGTTATGATGAACCTGACCCTACAGTGGTGAGAGTAGAGAGAGTTCACTCAGGTTGGTTATGATGAACCTGACCCTACAGTGGTGAGAGTAGAGAGAGTTCACTCAGGTTGGTTATGATGAACCTGACCCTACAGTGGTGAGAGTAGAGAGAGTTCACTCAGGTTGGTTATGATGAACCTGACCCTACAGTGGTGAGAGTAGAGAGAGTTCACTCAGGTTGGTTATGATGAACCTGACCCTACAGTGGTGAGAGTAGAGAGAGTTCACTCAGGTTGGTTATGATGAACCTGACCCTACAGTGGTGAGAGTAGAGAGAGTTCACTCAGGTTGGTTATGATGAACCTGACCCTACAGTGGTGAGAGTAGAGAGAGTTCACTCAGGTTGGTTATGATGAACCTGACCCTCCAGTGGTGAGAGTAGAGAGAGTTCACTCAGGTTGGTTATGATGAACCTGACCATACAGTGGTGAGAGTAGAGTTCAGGTTGGTTATGATGAACCTGACCCTACAGTGGTGAGAATGAGTTCACTCAGGTTGGTTATGATGAACCTGACCCTACAGTGGTGAGAGTAGAGAGTTTCAGGTTGGTTATGATGAACCTGACCCTACAGTGGTGAGAGTAGTTCACTCAGGTTGGTTATGATGAACCTGACCCTACAGTGGTGAGAGTAGAGTTCAGGTTGGTTATGATGAACCTGACCCTACAGTGGTGAGAGTAGAGAGAGTTCACTCAGGTTGGTTATGATGAACCTGACCCTCCAGTGGTGAGAGTAGAGTTCAGGTTGGTTATGATGAACCTGACCCTACAGTGGTGAGAGTAGTTCACTCAGGTTGGTTATGATGAACCTGACCCTACAGTGGTGAGAGTAGAGAGAGTTCACTCAGGTTGGTTATGATGAACCTGAACCCTACAGTGGTGAGAGTAGAGTTCAGGTTGGTTATGATGAACCTGACCCTACAGTGGTGAGAGTAGTTCACTCAGGTTGGTTATGATGAACCTGACCCTACAGTGGTGAGAGTAGAGAGAGTTCACTCAGGTTGGTTATGAGGAACCTGACCCTCCAGTGGTGAGAGTAGAGAGAGTTCACTCAGGTTGGTTATGATGAACCTGACCCTATAGTGGTGAGAGTAGAGAGAGTTCACTCAGGTTGGTTATGATGAACCTGACCCTACAGTGGTGAGAGTAGAGTTCAGGTTGGTTATGATGAACCTGACCCTACAGTGGTGAGAGTAGAGTTCAGGTTGGTTATGATGAACCTGACCCTACAGTGGTGAGAGTAGAGTTCAGGTTGGTTATGATGAACCTGACCCTACAGTGGTGAGAGTAGAGAGAGTTCACTCAGGTTGGTTATGATGAACCTGACCCTACAGTGGTGAGAGTGAGTTCACTCAGGTTGGTTATGATGAACCTGACCATACAGTGGTGAGAGTAGAGTTCAGGTTGGTTATGATGAACCTGACCCTCCAGTGGTGAGAGTAGAGAGAGTTCACTCAGGTTGGTTATGATGAACCTGACCCTCCAGTGGTGAGAGTAGAGAGTTCACTCAGGTTGGTTATGATGAACCTGACCATACAGTGGTGAGAGTAGAGTTCAGGTTGGTTATGATGAACCTGACCCTACAGTGGTGAGAGTAGTTCACTCAGGTTGGTTATGATGAACCTGACCCTACAGTGGTGAGAGTAGTGTTCAGGTTGGTTATGATGAACCTGACCCTACAGTGGTGAGAGTAGTTCACTCAGGTTGGTTATGATGAACGTGACCCTACAGTGGTGAGAGTAGAGTTCAGGTTGGTTATGATGAACCTGACCCTACAGTGGTGAGAGTAGAGAGAGTTCACTCAGGTTGGTTATGAGGAACCTGACCCTACAGTGGTGAGAGTAGAGAGAGTTCACTCAGGTTGGTTATGATGAACCTGACCCTACAGTGGTGAGAGTAGAGAGAGTTCACTCAGGTTGGTTATGATGAACCTGACCCTACAGTGGTGAGAGTAGAGAGTTCACTCAGGTTGGTTATGATGAACCTGACCCTACAGTGGTGAGAGTAGAGAGAGTTCACTCAGGTTGGTTATGATGAACCTGACCCTACAGTGGTGAGAGTAGAGAGAGTTCACTCAGGTTGGTTATGATGAACCTGACCCTACAGTGGTGAGAGTAGAGAGAGTTCACTCAGGTTGGTTATGATGAACCTGACCCTCCAGTGGTGAGAGTAGAGAGAGTTCACTCAGGTTGGTTATGATGAACCTGACCATACAGTGGTGAGAGTAGAGTTCAGGTTGGTTATGATGAACCTGACCCTACAGTGGTGAGAGTAGTTCACTCAGGTTGGTTATGATGAACCTGACCCTACAGTGGTGAGAGTAGAGTTCAGGTTGGTTATGATGAACCTGACCCTACAGTGGTGAGAGTAGTTCACTCAGGTTGGTTATGATGAACCTGACCCTACAGTGGTGAGAGTAGAGTTCAGGTTGGTTATGATGAACCTGACCCTACAGTGGTGAGAGTAGAGAGAGTTCACTCAGGTTGGTTATGAGGAACCTGACCCTACAGTGGTGAGAGTAGTTCACTCAGGTTGGTTATGATGAACCTGACCCTACAGTGGTGAGAGTAGAGAGAGTTCACTCAGGTTGGTTATGATGAACCTGACCCTACAGTGGTGAGAGTGAGAGAGTTCACTCAGGTTGGTTATGATGAACCTGACCCTACAGTGGTGAGAGTAGAGAGAGTTCACTCAGGTTGGTTATGATGAACCTGACCCTACAGTGGTGAGAGTAGAGAGAGTTCACTCAGGTTGGTTATGATGAACCTGACCCTACAGTGGTGAGAGTAGTTCACTCAGGTTGGTTATGATGAACCTGACCCTACAGTGGTGAGAGTAGAGTTCAGGTTGGTTATGATGAACCTGACCCTACAGTGGTGAGAGTAGTTCACTCAGGTTGGTTATGATGAACCTGACCCTACAGTGGTGAGAGTAGAGAGAGTTCACTCAGGTTGGTTATGATGAACCTGACCCTCCAGTGGTGAGAGTAGAGTTCAGGTTGGTTATGATGAACCTGACCCTACAGTGGTGAGAGTAGAGAGAGTTCACTCAGGTTGGTTATGATGAACCTGACCCTACAGTGGTGAGAATAGTTCACTCAGGTTGGTTATGATGAACCTGACCCTACAGTGGTGAGAGTAGTTCACTCAGGTTGGTTATGATGAACCTGACCCTACAGTGGTGAGAGTAGTTCACTCAGGTTGGTTATGATGAACCTGACCCTACAGTGGTGAGAGTAGAGAGAGTTCACTCAGGTTGGTTATGATGAACCTGACCCTACAGTGGTGAGAGTAGAGTTCAGGTTGGTTATGATGAACCTGACCCTACAGTGGTGAGAGTAGAGTTCAGGTTGGTTATGATGAACCTGACCCTACAGTGGTGAGAGTAGAGAGAGTTCACTCAGGTTGGTTATGATGAACCTGACCCTCCAGTGGTGAGAGTAGAGTTCAGGTTGGTTATGATGAACCTGACCCTACAGTGGTGAGAGTAGTTCACTCAGGTTGGTTATGATGAACCTGACCCTACAGTGGTGAGAGTAGAGAGAGTTCACTCAGGTTGGTTATGATGAACCTGAACCTACAGTGGTGAGAGTAGAGTTCAGGTTGGTTATGATGAACCTGACCCTACAGTGGTGAGAGTAGTTCACTCAGGTTGGTTATGATGAACCTGACCCTATAGTGGTGAGAGTGGAGAGAGTTCACTCAGGTTGGTTATGATGAACCTGACCCTCCAGTGGTGAGAGTAGAGAGAGTTCACTCAGGTTGGTTATGATGAACCTGACCCTATAGTGGTGAGAGTAGAGAGAGTTCACTCAGGTTGGTTATGATGAACCTGACCCTACAGTGGTGAGAGTAGAGTTCAGGTTGGTTATGATGAACCTGACCCTCCAGTGGTGAGAGTAGAGAGTTCACTCAGGTTGGTTATGATGAACCTGACCCTACAGTGGTGAGAGTAGAGTTCAGGTTGGTTATGATGAACCTGACCCTACAGTGGTGAGAGTAGTTCACTCAGGTTGGTTATGATGAACCTGACCCTACAGTGGTGAGAGTAGTTCACTCAGGTTGGTTATGATGAACCTGACCCTACAGTGGTGAGAGTAGAGTTCAGGTTGGTTATGATGAACCTGACCCTACAGTGGTGAGAGTAGAGTTCAGGTTGGTTATGATGAACCTGACCCTACAGTGGTGAGAGTAGAGAGAGTTCACTCAGGTTGGTTATGATGAACCTGACCCTACAGTGGTGAGAGTAGAGAGAGTTCAGGTTGGTTATGATGAACCTGACCCTACAGTGGTGAGAGTAGAGAGAGTTCACTCAGGTTGGTTATGATGAACCTGACCCTACAGTGGTGAGAGTAGAGAGAGTTCACTCAGGTTGGTTATGATGAACCTGACCCTACAGTGGTGAGAGTAGAGAGAGTTCACTCAGGTTGGTTATGATGAACCTGACCCTACAGTGGTGAGAGTAGAGAGAGTTCACTCAGGTTGGTTATGATGAACCTGACCCTACAGTGGTGAGAGTAGTTCACTCAGGTTGGTTATGATGAACCTGAGGTTCTGGTATACTACTAGTAGACGTCTCCAGGACTCCATCGGCCCAACACAAGACCTAACTCCAGCAGAAGTTACAGGACTCCATCGGCCCAACACAAGACCTAACTCCAGCAGAAGTTACAGGACTCCATCGGCCCAACACAAGACCTAACTCCAGCAGAAGTTACAGGACTCCATCGGCCCAACACAAGACCTAACTCCAGCAGAAGTTACAGGACTCCATCGGCCCAACACAAGACCTAACTCCAGCAGAAGTTACAGGACCCCATCGGCCCAACACAAGACCTAACTCCAGCAGAAGTTACAGGACTCCATCGGCCCAACACAAGACCTAACTCCAGCAGAAGTTACAGGACTCCATCGGCCCAACACAAGACCTAACTCCAGCAGAAGTTACAGGACTCCATCGGCCCAACACAAGACCTAACTCCAGCAGAAGTTACAGGACTCCATCGGCCCAACACAAGACCTAACTCCAGCAGAAGTTACAGGACTCCATCGGCCCAACACAAGACCTAACTCCAGCAGAAGTTACAGGACTCCATCGGCCCAACACAAGACCTAACTCCAGCAGAAGTTACAGGACCCCATCGGCCCAACACAAGACCTAACTCCAGCAGAAGTTACAGGACTCCATCGGCCCAACACAAGACCTAACTCCAGCAGAAGTTACAGGACTCCATCGGCCCAACACAAGACCTAACTCCAGCAGAAGTTACAGGACTCCATCGGCCCAACACAAGACCTAACTCCAGCAGAAGTTACAGGACCCCATCGGCCCAACACAAGACCTAACTCCAGCAGAAGTTACAGGACCCCATCGGCCCAACACAAGACCTAACTCCAGCAGAAGTTACAGGACCCCATCGGCCCAACACAAGACCTAACTCCAGCAGACGTTCCAGGACTCCATCGGCCCAACACAAGACCTAACTCCAGCAGAAGTTACAGGACCCCATCGGCCCAACACAAGACCTAACTCCAGCAGAAGTTACAGGACTCCATCGGCCCAACACAAGCCCTAACTCCAGCAGAAGTTACAGGACTCCATCGGCCCAACACAAGACCTAACTCCAGCAGAAGTTACAGGACTCCATCGGCCCAACACAAGACCTAACTCCAGCAGAAGTTACAGGACCCCATCGGCCCAACACAAGACCTAACTCCAGCAGAAGTTACAGGACCCCATCGGCCCAACACAAGACCTAACTCCAGCAGAAGTTCCAGGACTCCATCGGCCCAACACAAGACCTAACTCCAGCAGAAGTTACAGGACCCCATCGGCCCAACACAAGACCTAACTCCAGCAGAAGTTACAGGACTCCATCGGCCCAACACAAGACCTAACTCCAGCAGAAGTTACAGGACCCCATCGGCCCAACACAAGACCTAACTCCAGCAGAAGTTACAGGACCCCATCGGCCCAACACAAGACCTAACTCCAGCAGAAGTTACAGGACTCCATCGGCCCAACACAAGACCTAACTCCAGCAGAAGTTACAGGACTCCATCGGCCCAACACAAGACCTAACTCCAGCAGAAGTTACAGGACTCCATCGGCCCAACACAAGACCTAACTCCAGCAGAAGTTACAGGACTCCATCGGCCCAACACAAGACCTAACTCCAGCAGAAGTTACAGGACTCCATCGGCCCAACACAAGACCTAACTCCAGCAGAAGTTACAGGACCCCGATCGGCCCAACACAAGACCTAACTCCAGCAGAAGTTACAGGACCCGATCGGCCCAACACAAGACCTAACTCCAGCAGAAGTTACAGGACCCCATCGGCCCAACACAAGACCTAACTCCAGCAGAAGTTACAGGACCCCATCGGCCCAACACAAGACCTAACTCCAGCAGAAGTTACAGGACCCATCGGCCCAACACAAGACCTAACTCCAGCAGAAGTTACAGGACTCCATCGGCCCAACACAAGACCTAACTCCAGCAGAAGTTACAGGACCCCATCGGCCCAACACAAGACCTAACTCCAGCAGAAGTTACAGGACCCCATCGGCCCAACACAAGACCTAACTCCAGCAGAAGTTACCGGACCCCATCGGCCCAACACAAGACCTAACTCCAGCAGAAGTTACAGGACTCCATCGGCCCAACACAAGACCTAACTCCAGCAGAAGTTACAGGACTCCATCGGCCCAACACAAGACCTAACTCCAGCAGAAGTTACAGGACCTCAACCCTTTATTTAACAGTTGTATTTTCCTATGTACAATGGAAACTAGGAGATGTAACATCATAGAGGGTTAAATAGTCATTTAGAAACAATATTATATACACATTTCAAAAAGTCCTAGGGAACAGTTTGTCATCAACCTATGTACATGCAGGTTGCTGTGCTCTCGATGGCACGGTAGAATAAACTTGACAACGGAGAATGAAGCGCTATTACTTTTAACTTTATATCAATCCCGAAGCATGGTGAAATAACAGCAATGCACACAGGCACACTTCAAAAACAGGAAGAAACAGCTCATTTGCATATCAGTGACCTTCAACCCTGAGAGGCTGATACTATTGGCTGGGAGTTCTGGACTATTATGTTAAAAGGTGTACATCTCCATACACTACACAGGTCAGAGAAAAACATTAAAACCATGACCAAGTGAAGTGACTCATTTCATTTTGACACTCATTTATTGCAGCCTAGTCTAAACTAACTACCGTCGAGATCTCTACAGATTTGGTTTCCACAGGTCTTACTCACTGCCTAGAAAAATCAGCTAATTCATCGACAACAAAGTTGTACATGTACATATTCAATAGTGTGTTCCTCAAGGGCATGTCCTCTTTTAAAGGGGGATAATCCTCATTTTCAATTTTTCACTTAGTCATCAGTTTGCACTTATGTCAATGGGAGATCCTAAGTGAACATATGACCAAAATGAAAGTTAGGATTAAAAAGGCTTCTACAGTTTGGACCCGTTTCCCCAGACAAACGTTAAGCCACTTCTAAAAAAAACAAAAACATGCTCAGTTGAGAATTTTTTTAAGTTAAAAGTGCTTTTCACTCCAGGAATAAGATTAATCTGGGTCTGGTAAACCGCCCCCTGTATATCCAATCCATACAAGCAGTCCTAAAGCCAAATAGATCAGACCAACCCTTGAGGTCAGTGTGATGATTATTTTTAAAAAATAACACATTTAGCTGAAGCAAAGCTTAGCAGCACTAATCAGTATGTAAAGCACATCATTAAAACAGTATCATCATCAGGTAAATATTTATATATTTGTCAGGTTTAGGCCAAATACACTCATCTGGACTATCAAAACAAACACAAGTCAGGATCAGAACTTCATTTTGAAACTGCTCATAACTTCATGCTTGTGATCATAACTCAATGTTATCCTAATATGCTGCTTTCGTTCTCAAAACAGAGGGATTTCCTTTTGTTTGGGAGTTTATGAAAAGTTAGATGTACGTTTAGACCCAAAACTGTAAATACTAAAGTTGCTGATATGCAAACCCTCTTGTAATGTAGTGTACGACCACTCCTTCTAAAACAGGAGAATGATACAGCTGCCCTGACAGACTGACAACTAACACAGCAGGACACAGAAATATGAACTTCATAAAAACATCTGAGGTATGATATAGATTAAACACTAAAAGGTGCATTTACAAAGAAAATCCAGGGCCCGTATTTATAAAGGCATCTCAAATTAGGAGTGCTGATCTGCAGTAGGATCAGTTTTACCTTTCAGATCGTAATGAATAAGACTACGTGGACAGTGGGGATCTGATCCTAGATCAGTGCTCCTACTCAAGACGCTTTATGAATACAGGGCCAGAACGCTAGCTACCTCATCATTACCGTAGAAGGCACAGATCCAGAGAGAGAGAGAGAGAGAGACAGAGAGACAGAGAGACAGACAGAGAGAGAGAGAGAGAGAGAGACAGAGAGACAGAGAGAGAGAGAGAGAGAGAGAGAGAGAGAGAGAGAGAGAGAGACAGAGAGACAGAGAGACAGAGAGACAAGAGAGACAGAGAGACAGAGAGAGAGAGAGAGAGAGAGAGAGAGAGAGAGAGAGAGAGAATAGAGAGATAGAGAGAGAGAGAGATAGAGAGAGAGAGAGAGAGAGAGAGATTGACCAGTCTGGTGTCAAATAGGTACCGTCTCGTTAAGGACCGACATGTCCTACATTACACACAGATCAAATGTGCCCATGTCACTCTACCCCATTTCTAACCAGTTTATCAACCACTCTGAGCAGTGTCTGTCTGCCAAGGATGTAGTGGGGAAAAGAACAGCCCTCTAGATGATGCTATTACTAATGTAGTGTAATAGATCTGGAAACGCCCTTCGCAAAAAATAAAAAAGGTGCTTAAACAGCATTTACTCTCTGGACTACATCCCTGGAGCCTATTTCCAGAACCCAGGTGGGGGGGGGGGGACATCATTGACCCAGTGTGTCCTTGTCTTTCACTTATTTGTTTGTTTGTGTGGTGTGTGTGTGTCCTGTTGGGTAGAGTCCCCAGACAGTGTGTGTGTGTCCTGTTGGGTAGAGTCCCCAGACAGTGTGTGTGTGTCTTTAGCAGTGTTCTGTTATCTGGGCCGGTGGTTGGCCAACAGGAAGTCCTTGTCTTTGCAGGTGAGGCAGAGTTTAAGGTTCCGGAGAGATCCCCCGGCGCAGAAGAACGCCCAGAGACCCATGAGGAACATGATTATGTAGGTGGGAACCAGGCTGCCCACGTACTGAGGGTTCTGGAATGTCTAGGAGAGAAATAACAAAGGATGATGAGTTATTATGGATCTCTGGGGAAATTCATACTGAGGGTTCTGGTTCAGGAACCTCTGGGAGACAAATGGCAGACAAAGGCTGAGTTATTATGGATCTTTAGGGTCATTCATACTGAGGGTTCTAGAACGTCTGGGGAGAGACATGACAACAAAGGCTGAGTTATTATGGATCTTTGGGGACATTCATACTGAGGGTTCTAGAACGTCTGGGGAGAGACATGACAACAAAGGCTGAGTTATTATGGATCTTTAGGGTCATTCATACTGAGGGTTCTAGAACGTCTGGGGCGAGACATGACAACAAAGGCTGAGTTATTATGGATCTTTGGGGTCATTCATACTGAGGGTTCTAGAACGTCTGGGGCGAGACATGACAACAAAGGCTGAGTTATTATGGATCTTTGGGGTCATTCATACTGAGGGTTCTAGAACGTCTGGGGAGAGACATGACAACAAAGGCTGAGTTATTATGGATCTTTGGGGACATGTTTTGTCGCATTTGAAGTGCTGCGGTGAAGGACAGGAACCAGTGGAGGAACCTTTGTGGCATTATGTCCCAATGGGGAAGAAGACGTTACTAAGTAAGTACTATGCTGTAGTACTGGAAGATACTCCCAACACACATTTACTTATCAACCCATCAGTCAAGTCCACCTATTGCATGAACACATTTATCCATCCATCTATCTACAGTGAGGGAAAAAAGTATTTGATCCCCTGCTGATTTTGTACGTTTGCCCACTGACAAAGACATGATCAGTTTATAATTTTAATGGTAGGTTTATTTGAACAGTGAGAGACAGAATAACAACAAAAAAATCCAGAAAAACGCATGTAAAAAATGTTATAAATTGATTTGCATTTTAATGAGGGAAATAAGTATTTGACCCCTCTGCAAAACATGACTTAGTACTTGGTGGCAAAACCCTTGTTGGCAATCACAGGGGTCAGACGTTTCTTGCAGTTGGCCACCAGGTTTGCACACATCTCAGGAGGGATTTTGTCCCACTCCTCTTTGCAGATCTTCTCCAAGTCATTAAGGTTTCAAGGCTGACGTTTGGCAACTCGAACCTTCAGCTCCCTCCACAGATTTTCTATGGGATTAAGGTCTGGAGACTGGCTAGGCCACTCCAGGACCTTAATGTGCTTCTTCTTGAGCCACTCCTTTGTTGCCTTGGCCGTGTGTTTTGGGTCATTGTCATGCTGGAATACACATCCACGACGCATTTTCAATGCCCTGGCTGAGGGAAGGAGGTTCTCACCCAAGATTTGACGGTACATGGCCCCGTCCATTGTCCCTTTGATGTGGTGAAGTTGTCCTGTCCCCTTAGCAGAAAAACACCCCCAAAGCATAATGTTTCCACCATGTTTGACGGTGGGGATGGTGTTCTTGGGGTCATAGGCAGCATTCCTCCTCCTCCAAACACGGCGAGTTGAGTTGATGCCAAAGAGCTCCATTTTGGTCTCATCTGACCACAACACTTTCACCCAGTTCTCCTCTGAATCATTCAAATGTTCATTGGCAAACTTCAGACGGGCATGTATATGTGCTTTCTTGAGCAGGGGGACCTTGCAGGCGCTGCAGGATTTCAGTCCTTCACGGCGTAGTGTGTTACCAATGGAGCCCCAGGCCGAGGGAGATTGACAGTTATTTTGTGTTTCTTCCATTTGCGAATAATCGCACCAACTGTTGTCACCTTCTCACCAAGCTGCTTGGCGATGGTCTTGTAGCCCATTCCAGCCTTGTGTAGGTCTACAATCTTGTCCCTGACATCCTTGGAGAGCTCTTTGGTCTTGACCATGGTGGAGAGTTTGGAATCTGATTGATTGATTGCTTCTGTGGACAGGTGTCTTTTATACAGGTAACAAGTTGAGATTAGGAGCACTCCCTTTAAGAGTGTGCTCCTAATCTCAGCTCGTTACCTGTATAAAAGACACCTGGGAGCCAGAAATCTTTCTGATTGAGAGGGGGTCAAATACTTATTTCCCTCATTAAAATGCAAATATTTTTATAACATTTTTGACATGCGTTTTTCTGGATTTTTTAAATTTTTATTCTGTCTCTAACTGTTCAAATAAACCTACCATTAAAATTATAAACTGATCATTTCTTTGTCAGTGGGCAAACGTACAAAATCAGCAGGGGATCAAATACTTTTTTCCCCTCACTGTATCTATCCATCCATCATTTCTTTCCATCTTTCTGTCTCTTTTCTGACTTACCAGACAGGAGACGAGCAGGTGGCTGATGACGACCACAGCCAGGGACCACCAGTGTTGTTTCTCACAGGAATCAAAGAACACCACCCCCCAGAACATGTGGAGCAGGATGACGGCCATGGTCATGAAGGCTATAGGGAGACAGAGAGTTAGCCTCAGGTCCATCCCAAAAATATGACTACTGTCAGGAACGTTGGTGAGGTTTCAGGCTATTGAGTACGTTCTAAAACACGGCAGCCTCATACAGTACCTGAGGACAGGAAGTAGTGCTGGGAGTCTCCATGGATACCAATGGTGCCGGGGCCAATAGAGTCGGCCAGGATATTGACCATTGAAAACGCTCCACTCATGAAGCCGAACCCCAGCCCAGACACTGGGGAACAAACAAATGGACAACTGAGACACTTTATCAGACACTGGGGAAACAGACAATAACAGAGACACTATTAGACACTGGGGAAACAGAGAATAACAGAGACACTATCAGACACTGGGGGAAACAGACAATAACAGAGACACTATCAGACACTGGGGGAAACAGACAATAACAGAGACACTATCAGACACTGGGGAAACAGACAGCAGAGACACTATCAGACACTGGGGGAAACAGACAATAACAGAGACACTATTAGACACTGGGGGAAACAGACAATAACAGAGACACTATTAGACACTGGGGGAAACAGACAATAACAGAGACACTATTAGACACTGGGGGAAACAGACAATAACAGAGACACTATCAGACACTGGGGGAAACAGACAATAACAGAGACACTATTAGACACTGGGGAAACAGACAATAACAGAGACACTATCAGACACTGGGGGAAACAGACAATAACAGAGACACTATTAGACACTGGGGAAACAGACAATAACAGAGACACTATTAGACACTGGGGAAACAGACAATAACAGAGACACTATTAGACACTGGGGGAAACAGACAATAACAGAGACACTATCAGACACTGGGGGAAACAGACAATAACAGAGACACTATCAGACACTGGGGGAAACAGACAATAACAGAGACACTATCAGACACTGGGGAAACAGACAATAACAGAGACACTATTAGACACTGGGGGAAACAGACAATAACAGAGACACTATTAGACACTGGGGGAAACAGACAATAACAGAGACACTATTAGACACTGGGGGAAACAGACAATAACAGAGACACTATCAGACACTGGGGGAAACAGACAATAACAGAGACACTATCAGACACTGGGGGAAACAGACAATAACAGAGACACTATCAGACACTGGGGGAAACAGACAATAACAGAGACACTATCAGACACTGGGGAAACAGACAATAACAGAGACACTATTAGACACTGGGGGAAACAGACAATAACAGAGACACTATTAGACACTGGGGAAACAGACAATAACAGAGACACTATTAGACACTGGGGGAAACAGACAATAACAGAGACACTATCAGACACTGGGGAAACAGACAGCAGAGACACTATCAGACACTGGGGGAAACAGACAATAACAGAGACACTATCAGACACTGGGGAAACAGACAATAACAGAGACACTATTAGACACTGGGGGAAACAGACAATAACAGAGACACTATCAGACACTGGGGAAACAGACAATAACAGAGACACTATCAGACACTGGGGGAAACAGACAATAACAGAGACACTATCAGACACTGGGGGAAACAGACAATAACAGAGACACTATTAGACACTGGGGGAAACAGACAATAACAGAGACACTATTAGACACTGGGGAAACAGACAATAACAGAGACACTATTAGACACTGGGGAAACAGACAATAACAGAGACACTATTAGACACTGGGGAAACAGACAATAACAGAGACACTATCAGACACTGGGGGAAACAGACAGCAGAGACACTATCAGACACTGGGGAAACAGACAATAACAGAGACACTATTAGACACTGGGGGAAACAGACAATAACAGAGACACTATCAGACACTGGGGGAAACAGACAATAACAGAGACACTATCAGACACTGGGGGAAACAGACAATAACAGAGACACTATTAGACACTGGGGGAAACAGACAATAACAGAGACACTATTAGACACTGGGGAAACAGACAATAACAGAGACACTATTAGACACTGGGGGAAACAGACAATAACAGAGACACTATTAGACACTGGGGAAACAGACAATAACAGAGACACTATCAGACACTAGGGGAAACAGACAATAACAGAGACACTATTAGACACTGGGGGAAACAGACAATAACAGAGACACTATCAGACACTGGGGGAAACAGACAATAACAGAGACACTATCAGACACTGGGGGAAACAGACAATAACAGAGACACTATTAGACACTGGGGGAAACAGACAATAACAGAGACACTATCAGACACTGGGGAAACAGACAATAACAGAGACACTATCAGACACTGGGGGAAACAGACAATAACAGAGACACTATTAGACACTGGGGGAAACAGACAATAACAGAGAAAGATATAATGGCACTATGGTCTAAAATAACATCTATGAGGGTTTTATTGTAATGTAATATGAAACATGATAACTAACTACTACCACAGAGGGAAAAGTATGGGCCTACAAAACTCTGCCTCAAAGCTAATAACTTCCATCTGCTACTATTCCTTATTCATAATCTCTAATATCTTCCATCTGCTACTATTCCTTATTCATAATCTCTAATATCTTCCATCTGCTACTATTCCTTATTCATAATCTCTAATATCTTCCACCTGCATCTATTCCTTATTCATAATCTCTAATATCTTCCACCTGCTTCTATTCCTTATTCATAATCTCTAATATCTTCCATCTGCTTCTATTCCTTATTCATAATCTCTAATATCTTCCATCTGCTTCTATTCCTTATTCATAATCTCTAATATCTTCCATCTGCTTCTATTCTCTATTCATAATCTCTAATATCTTCCACCTGCTTCTATTCCTTATTCATAATCTCTAATATCTTCCATCTGCTACTATTCCTTATTCATAATCTCTAATATCTTCCATCTGCTTCTATTCCTTATTCATAATCTCTAATATCTTCCATCTGCTACTATTCCTTATTCATAAGCTCTAATATCTTCCATCTGCTTCTATTCCTTATTCATAATCTCTAATATCTTCCATCTGCTTCTATTCCTTATTCATAATCTCTAATATCTTCCATCTGCTTCTATTCATAATGTTATGCACAATTTTGAGGTCATCTTCCTCCACATACCATAGGCCAGTTGCCGTATGGAGATCGGCATGGTTTCCTCTGCACTCAGCGTGAGCAAGCCTTCGTTTGCCTTCCTGTAAGACAAAGAAATTGCACTACAATCAAACTACAGTATCAGCAAATATAAACTCAGCAAAAAAAGAAACGTCCTCTCACTGTCAACTGCATTTATTTTCAGCAAACTTAACATGTGTAAATATTTCTATGAACATAACAAGATTCAACAACTGAGACATAAACTTAACAAGTTCCACAGACATGTGACTAACAGAAATTGAATAATGTGTCCCTGAACAAAGCTCCAACACAACGTGGGAAGTAGACAGGAGCTCCAACACAACGTGGGAAGTAGACAGGAGCTCCATCACAACGTGGGAAGTAGACAGGAGTTCCATCACAACGTGGGAAGTAGACAGGAGCTCCATCACAACGTGGGAAGTAGACAGGAGTTCCATCACAACGTGGGAAGTAGACAGGAGTTCCAACACAACGTGGGAAGTAGACAGGAGTTCCAACACAACGTGGGAAGTAGACAGGAGTTCCAACACAATGTGGGAAGTATGAGCAAAGGAAAGCATTAACAGAATGAAACAAACAGAGTCTCTAACTCGTGAGTGTTACTCGTGTGTGTGGTCCTCTGTAGCTCAGCTGGTAGAGCACGGCGCTTATAACGCCATGGTAGTGGGTTCGATCCCCGGGACCACCCATACACAAAAAATGTATGCACGCATGACTGTAAGTCGCTTTGGATAAAAGCGTCTGCTAAATGGCATATTATTATTTATTATTGTTACGATGATTCTGTGCACCCGAAACAACGTTTCACTCTGGTCGGCTAGAGACAGGAAAATAACCCCCATTATGTGTGGAAGTGATTTTCTCCTGCTAACACAGGAGCTACAGAAGAATATAGTCGTGCAGTATATTGCTTCTAGAAAGAAATGGCAGAACGCATAAGGGAAATGGAACGCGCCATTTTAATATAGGGCCATAACGGCTGATCAGACAGTGTGTGCGTTCGTGATGAGTGGGCATAAATCCACAATCTAAATTGTATCCATTTTGAAATTCAGGCTGTAACAACAAAATGTGGAAAAAGTCAAGGGTTGTGAATACTTTCCGAAGGCGCTGATATTCCTCTCAACAATGTACTTCCTCTCTGCTACAGTCTGGAAAACCCCTGAGAGATACAAGACCAGAATGCAGAGCAGCAGGCTGAGCTGGCCATGGGATAGGCTTACTACTCACCCCACCTGGGTGTAAATACTATATGAAATCATTTCAAATACTTTATTTACATTTACGTCATTTAGCAGACGCTCTTATCCAGAGCGACTTACAAATTGATTGATCTGGGGTTGATTGAACTTGCAGGGCTTACTTTGACCAACAGATTACCTTAAAACTGCCATCGCTGACCTTGATCTAGCACTCCAAATAGGCTAAAGAAAATGTTCCACGTATTTGAAAAATGTCTAATAGTATTTGAGCCCAGGTCTGCTACTCACTTCAGCAGCTTATAGTAGCCAAAGCGGAACGTCTCCTGCAGCAGCACAGAGAGCACCACCCCGAATATGAGCAGTCCTTTCTGCTGGGAGGCACTCTCTTTGTCGCTGATCTGAACTGTGATGAACCACACTAGTGAAGACAGCAGCAGAGAACACAACCAGAAGAACGCCCTGGGAGAGAGAGAGGAAAAAAAAACACACAAGTTTAACACTAAGTATAGAAACAGTTAAATAAATCAGGATCATCCACACACACACACTAAAATGGACAGAGTTTAGGATAGGAGGAACTTGTCTCCAAAGGGGGATGTCTTAGACACATAGTACTGCTGTATACAAAATAGACACTGGTCAATACACACTCATTATGTATGTGGCTATATGAGAAGTGTACAATGTGTATGACAGGGGATACCGTGCTATGTATGTATGTATGTACGTTATCTGGCTAATTATCTGGTCTGGGCTCATTAGTACATAAAGGAATTACTGTACTGTGAAATAAAACATTCTACGGGGTGCTCCACAAAATGTAAAAAGAAAAACAGTGGGTACCTGTAGTCGCGCATGTGCGACTATTCAGGTTTAGTGCTGGGCTGGAACAAAACCTTGCACGACGAGTAGCTCTCCAGCTAACAGTGGTTTGTGTTTTGCATTTGCAGATACTTAACAGAGTAAATAATTCTAATAAAGCAAAACCACAAGTCCAAAAAATGTGTGACCAATAAGCAAGAGGTTTTGTTTGTGAATTAGCATTAGCCTTTGGGCTAGCTAGTTATCGGTTAGCATATGGCTAACTGCTGTTTGCTAGATGGCTATACTCCATCCAAATCTAGATAGATAGCAAGCGAACCCTTTTTTTTTTGTTAACGTTACGCCAGCTACTTACCCGGCGATAAGAAATATCACTCGGAGTGGGTCCCTGGCAATAGTAAACAAGAACAGTGCAATGGCAGGGCCGAAAGCGATGAATGTACACCCGAAGAACACAGATGCAGTCATTTTGGGGCTTGGTCCGATTCGACTCAAGTTAGACTGTTAACAAAACCTCCGACGCCGGGTCCTTCTTCTCTTCAATGGATGAAACAGTGTGTCTTCTCCGAGAGCTTGGATGCTTCTTTACAACCGAAGTAAACCTGAAGGGTATCTATATAATCTCATTGTTTTCTATTTTATTGTGGGTTTCCTGCTCTGATTGTTTGCAGGCACGTGACTGCAAGAGCGAAGATATTCGACGAACGACAAAAGTTCCCACATAGCCAATATTCACTGGTTGCTTACATACAATGATAAATGCTTTCAGACAAACATGATGAAACTGAATTCAAAAATAGCTATTCATACGGTAGTTTTATACGTGTGAATTGAACGTCTTTGCCACCATCGACTTTAGAGAAAGATGTAAACAAGGTTTGTATAGGTCGGCTTTCTCGTTTCCTCACTATCTTTGATATGACTCAAAACTCAATCTTCCAACAGCGACATCTACAATCTTCATAAGGCATTACTTTCTGAGACATCAGAGAGAGTCTTAACCAATGTTATCAACCCACTCTCACTCGTTTGGCAACTTATTTAGATTCAATTTAGAGACCTTGGTATAAAACATAGGCCTTTGACCAAATTGGGTGGGTTTCTATGTCAAATTGTAGGCTTTTCATGTGTATTTAAATACCAGTATTTGCTGAATTTTTTTAAACAGCTGTTTGACCAATATTTAACAGCAGAGGTCACTGTTTGTTCTCCAGCAGATAAAGCCTGAAGCAGCCAGCTGCTGTATCTGTAAATTAACCCCGTTCATAAAACACCAAGATGATGTGTCATGGTGCATCTGTCACATCCAGCTCTGAGTAACAGAAACACTACAGTACCTGGCTAGATGAGCTAAAATATAAGATCACATCTGCTGATTCCAAATGATATACTGTACTATGTTTGCCTATGACTTCATATACATTTACGTCATTTAGCAGACGCTCTTATCCAGAGCGACTTACAAATTGGTGCATTCACCTTATAGCCAGTGGGATAACCACTTTACAATATGTTTTTTTTTTTTTTTCTTAGTGTCAACTCTATTTGAATGGTCCACAATGTGGCTTTTAAATCTGTATTTTGTATTTTCAACTAATATATCATTGTGGAGTGACACTTTAATACATGTTTAGAACACTAACATCTGTTACATCAGCCCAGACACCACATCATTAAATATAATTATATGATCTCTATGACATCTGCACAGGCCTATCATCTTTGATGGATGACACAGCTAATTATTTATTGAATAGGTCCAGCTGTTGGAGAGAGAGAGAGAGACAGGAGAGAGAGAGACAGGAGAGAGAGAGACAGGAGAGAGAGAGAGAGAGAGAGAGAGAGAGAGAGAGAGAGAGAGAGAGAGAGAGAGAGAGAGAGAGAGAGAGAGCAGAGAGAGAGAGAGAGAGAGAGAGAGAGAGAGAGAGACAGAGAGAGAGAGACAGAGAGAGAGAGAGAGAGAGAGAGAGACAGAGAGAGAGAGAGAGAGAGAGAGAGAGAGAGAGAGAGAGAGAGAGAGACACAGAGAGAGCGAGAGAGAGAGAGAGAACAGAGAGAGAGAGAGAGAGAGAGAGAGAGAGAGAGAGAGAACACACACAGAGAGAGAGAGAGAGAGAGAGAGAGAGAGAGAGAGAGAGAGAGAGAGCGAGAGAGAGAGAGAGAGAGAGAGAGAGAGAGAGAGAGAGAGAGAGAGAGAGAGAGAGAGAGAGAGAGAGAGAGAGAGAGAGAGAGAGAGAGAGAGAGAGAGAGAGAGAGAGAGAGAGAGAGAGAGAGAGAGAGAGAGAGAGAGAGAGAGAGAGAGAGAGAGAGAGAGAGAGAGAGAGAGAGAGAGAGAGAGAGAGAGAGAGAGAGAGAGAGAGAGAGAGAGAGAGAGAGAGCGAGAGAGAGAGTCTTGATCAGGACAGTATCAGAACCTTTGCTAAGGACCTAAAGGATGCAACACTTGGCAGGGACCCACACACCCATCACCCCGGCAGCAGAGCCCCCCTGCCCCACCTTCTGAAACAACAGTACCCCCACCATCCCCAGGAGAGAAGAGCCAGACATGGCTTATTACAGCACAGCTCTACTAGACCGGGCCCAACACAGCACAGATTTACCAGACCAGACCCGCCTCAGGACAGCACGACCAGACGGGGCCCGCCTCAGGACAGCACGACCAGACCCGTCCCATCACAACACAGCTCTACCAGACCCGGCCCATCACAACACAGCTCTACCAGACCCGGCCCATCACAACACAGCTCTACCAGACCCGGCACATCACAACACAGTTCTACTGGACCCGGCCCATCACAACACAGCACTGACCACTACTCCAGGGTCGGGCAGAACACTGTCCTTCAGAGAAGTACACCACATGATGCAGTCCACACCATGTATCATTCAGATCATCAGCCTACATATGCTGAGGTAACCTCTGGCAAAAGACACCTAGAACTATCAGAGATTGGAGAGGTGCGCCAACTACTGCATCTAATATGCAGACTACTGGGCTAGACAGACCCTTTAATTCACTCACACACACACACACAGGGTTGCAGATTGCATTGCATTGTACTTATTAAGTTGTTTACAACTATCCTTTATTTTATTGGCACTGGTATTATAATAATAGTGATGTGTAATGATGTGTGTGTGTGTATATGTATATGTATATGTGTGTGTATATGTATATATATGTGTGTATGTATATGTGTATATATATATATATATATATATATATATATATGTTTATGTATGTATATGTGTATGTATGTGTATATGTATGTATGTATGTATGTATGTATGTATGTATATGTATGTTTGTGTGTATGTGTGTATGTATGCATGTATGTGTGTATATATATATATATATATATTACTATTATTATTATTATTTTTTATTTTTCAATGTACTTTACTCAAACCAGTGAATATCACTTATTATAAATGAGATCATTAACTATCAGCTCTTGGAATATCCAGGGCCTGTACTCTTCACATTTTGGTTATAAAACAACAAATCCAGAATTGATTAAAAACATCAAGGGACAGGACATCATAATCCTACTGGAAACATGGTGTCGTGGAGACATAGGTACTCAGTGTCCCTCAGGCTATAGAGAAAGTTTACTACCATCAATCAAACATAAAAATGTTAAACGGGGCCGAGACTCAGGTGGAATCATCATTTGGCATAAGCAGGACTTAGCACTGAATGAAATGAAAAAAGGTACTAATCACATTTGGTTAAAACTTAACAAAGGTACAATCTATTGTGACAATGATGTATACATATGTGCAGCTTATGCTCCTCCTTCAGATTCATCATATTATGATGATCAGTTTTTTGACAATCTCCATACAGAAATCATTGAATTTCAGGCAGAGGGTAAAGTGCTTCTTTGTGGAGATTTCAATGCGAGAACAGGTTCTGAACCTGACTACACTGATGCGGGAGGTAACCTCCACATATTGGGACACCCCTCCTTGTACAGTAGCCCAATTATAAATAATAGAAACAGTCCTGACCAAATACTGAACAAAAATGGGAAGGAGTTAGTGCATCTCTGTCGAGGCTTAGGCCTGTACATGCTTAATGGTAGAATCAGAGGGGACTCTTTAGGTCGGTTTACTTACTGCTCAGCTCTTGGGACAAGTGTAGTCGATTATGCCATCACTGACATCGACCCTTCCTCCATTAGTGCATTCACTGTCAGACCACAGACACCATTGTCAGATCACAGTCAGATCAACGTGTTTCTGAAGAAATTAACCGGCAATATTCATTCAAAAAAACTGCCGAATAAACTCTACAACACGAACCAATCGTACAGATGGGCTCAAAACAGTGCAGAGAGATTCATTGAAACATTGAACTCAAATGAAATGATGAACTCTATACAGGTCTTCAATAACTCACAATACCAAAACAATAAAGAAGGTGTCAATTCGGCTACTCAAAACATAAATAACATTTTCCAAAAAGCAGCATCGAAAGCAAATTTGAGAAAACCAAAGAAATGCAACATCAGAAACAAAAAACTAAATGTTTCTGAAAAATGGTTTGATAACGAATGTAAAACAATTAGAAAACACCTAAGACAAATTTCAAATGAAAAACATAAGCAGCAAAACAACCCAGATCTACGCTATGAATACTTTGAAACTCTGAAACAGTATAAACATACACTAAAACGCAAGAAATTGAATTATACCAACAAGACACTTGATGAAATTGAAAGTGCAATTGACCAAAATCAGTTCTGGGACATGTGGAACAATTTAAGCATGACAAAGCCACAATAATTAGCCATACAAGATGAAGGAATTTGGAAAACTTATTTTGATAATCTATACAAAAACATCCCACAAAAAGAATTACAACAGAACCAATTAGAAATTCAAGAAAAATTGAACATCCTTGAATCGGTCATTAAAAATAACCAAAATCCATTAGATTACCCAATAACCCAACAAGAACTAAATGAAAAGCTAAAATCTATAAAATCAAAGAAGGCTTGTGGTCTAGATAACATCAGAAATGAAATGCTGAAAAACAGCACACCTGAGTTGCAAAATGCTGTGCTTAAGTTGTTCAACATAGTTTTATCTTCTGGCTGCTTCCCTGATGTCTGGAACCAGGGGCTCATCTCCCCTATCCACAAAAGTGGAGACAAATCAGACCCCAATAATTACAGGGGAATTTGCGTAAACAGCAACTTGGGAAAGGTTTTCTGTAGCATTTTGAATTCAAGAATTCAAACCTTTCTTCAAGAGAAAAATGTAATAAGTAAATGTCAAATTGGCTTTCTCCCTAACCATCGCACTACTGACCATATATACACCTTACACACACTAATTAATAAACACGTCCACCAAAAAAAAAGAGGGCAAAATATTTGCTTGCTTTATTGACTTTAAAAAAGCATTTGATTCTATTTGGCATGAAGGGCTATTCTACAAAATTCTCCAAAGTGGGCTTGGTGGTAAGGTGTATGACTTAATAAAATGTATGTACACAGAAAACAAGTGTGCAATAAAAATCAAAAACCAAAGAACAGAATTATTTTCACAACGTCGAGGTGTGAGACAAGGCTGCAGTTTGAGTCCAAATCTTTTCAACATTTATATCAATGAGTTAGCAGACATGTTAGACCATTCTCCAGCCCCAGGACTCACACTATTTGACACAGAGGTAAAATACCTGCTATATGCTGATGACTTGGTACTTCTATCACCAACCAAAGAAGGTCTTCAACAGAACCTTAACATTCTAGAGCAATATTGCAATAATTGGGCCCTGGCAGTAAATTTCAAAAAAACTAAAATCATGATTTTCCAAAAAAAAAAACAGATGTCAGAAACACAAATATAAATTCACCCTGAACAACACCATAATTGAACACACTAAAAATTACACATACCTTGGTCTGACCATATCTGCATCGGGAAACTTTAATATGGCAGTGAATGCACTCAAAGAAAAAGCCCGCAGAGCATTGTATGCAATAAAAATGAAATTATTCAAAATCAATATCCCAATTAGAATTTGGACCAAAATATTTGACAGTGTAATCCTACCAATAGCTCTTTACGGAAGTGAGGTTTGGGGGCCACTCAATAAACTGGACTTTAAAATATGAGAGAGAGAGAGAGAGAGAGAGAGAGAGAGAGAGAGAGAGAGAGAGAGACCTTTTACACCAATGTGAAAACATTTCAGACTATTTTTCTAGCTTGAGTTGGGCAAATAGCCTAATCATTTCAAAAGTCAAAACCTTTCCAGTTCGATGACAGGTTTTATTTTGCTCACTAAGCACTGGCATAGCACACACAAGCTTTGGGGGCCTGTGTCACTTCCTGTTTGTTCCTTTGGTTTGTATGTTTGTCTGATGATTTTACATAGCATGGTTTATAATTAAAAGAAAAAATTGGTATAAGGAAATGAAGCATTTTAAAGTAACTGTCCAGTGTTTCCAGATTTCTATGAATCTGAGTGAAATAATGTTCCTTCAAAAAATAAATAATTAAGTATGTTTAAAAGCAGCGTTTCTGTGTTGGAATGGTGTGGGTGTACCTCAACAACAGAATGGTGTGGTCATAAAACATATTAATGTGATTAGACTGATGATTGCCCAGCTCAGCCAATGAGACAGCATGGCATCATGTTATATATCAAGCATCTTTTGAAACGGTCTGTTTGAGATTTGAGGTGGGATTTTTGACGTTTTTTTCCTCCAATTTATGCTTTGGCCACAGCATTATGAGTTAACAGAATATTAACTTTTAAAAGTGAGATTTTCACTGGACAGTTACTCTAACTGAATTGTGAAAACGAATTAAGAATGTGTTAACTTCATTACTGAAACGGTGACAATTGAAAACCATGGCAATATGAAAATAAATGTTGAAAACTGTCCCTTTTTTTGTCTGCCTCTGCTTTCACTCTGCCTGCTCAACCCAGACCCTTAAACCTGGCACTTCTCCAGCTTGTGACACCTGGCGTAGCGTTGGTAGCATCTGGGCCACTGAGTGAGCAGTTGTGGAGCAGGGGGCAGTTGTGGAGCAGGGGACAGTTGTGGAGCAGGGGACAGTTGTGGAGGAGGGGACAGTTGTGGAGCAGGGGACAGTTTTGCTTTTACTCACTTGTGTCTCTGTTCTCCCAGGTTCTGCAGTTTCTCCCTTGGGTGGTTCTGGTGATAGCTGAGGGACCCCTGCTGGTCTATGAGACTGTCCTAACTGGCCTGGGGCGTGTTAAGGTGCCATACAGGTGAAGGCTGCGCAGCTCTGTGGACGTGGCTGGAGGTATGTGGCCTGCATGGTGAAGCTGAGGGGGACAGAGCAATACTGCCACGGTGGGCCGCAGACAGCCGGATGGAGTGGTCCACTCAAAAGTGGGTGAGCGACGGGGCTGAGGTGACTGGAAACGGGCGGAGTGCTGGACCCGTCGTTGCCTGGCAGTCAGGATGTCGGCCCAGTGAAGTGGGGCCACCAGAAGGTCGACCAGGAGAGAGGAACCAGGGGATAGACTACAAGAATGGCCCTTGCTGCCTCAGGACAGCATGTGGGAGAGCTGCTAGCTAGCAGGTATTGAAGAACGTTATGTTCAAGGACACTTTGTTGTTTGTTTTTAGTAAATATGGGGGGGTTTATTTATTTTTGCGTGACATATTTTATTTTGCTAACCAGAATGTGTGAAACATAATATTGCGTGTGTTCCAGGCCGCCGCCCACATGATGGGATTCTGTCCAGAGGCATGGTGGATCCTTGTTGCAATAGAGCTTATGGCTGAAATGTTTGATGAGAGCAAATAGACTTTGTTGTATGACCAGCTCCAAAGTCAAAATTGGCTATATTGTAAAACTTAATGAACACAAAAATGTGCTTTTTGGTCTTAATTTAAGGTTAGGGTTAGTCATTCGGGTTAGAATTGTGGTTAAGGTTAGGGTTACGTTTAAAATGTGAATGTATGACTTTGTGGCTGTGCCAGCTAGTGACCACACTGCAGAGCTGCTTCCAAAACAAGATTCATGACGAAAAACGCTAACCTGCGTGAAAATAGGGACCCCTGCCTGTTGGCCTGCTTCGCTTCCTGCGCCCCTTTTTTCCTTTGGTTTGTATGTTTGTCCGATTTTTAGTAGCATGGTTTTTAAGTTAAAAGTAAAGAAGCAATTGGTACACAGAAATTAAGCATTTTTAACTGAATTGTGAAATCGAATTGAGAATGTGTTAACTTGATTACTGAAACGGTGATGATTGAAAACCATACCTTATGAAAAATAATTGTAAAAAAACGGTCCTTTTTGTTGTCTGCCTCTGGGTCACTCTGCCTGCTCAATCCAGGCCCTAGAACCTGGCACTTTTCCAGCTTGTCACATCTAGGCCTATATAACATTAGTAACAGTCCATCAATAATTGGCTGGTGGGTCTCCTACGTTGTTGTCATGGAAGATAACAGAAGCCATGGAAGAAGGAGGGCGCATCCCTTTAATTTTTGGAACGTCTACTTTCTCCAGAGGCGGGAGTGTGCTGTGACTCTGCCAAACCCAATCGCAACGAACAGACATATCAGCATCCGACCACGAAAGGACCCACATATGTTTCAGCAATCATGTAAGAGCAATGCCATACGTCACACCTTTAAAAACTTGCTCCCAACTCATCATGTAGCCAGCTTTATGGGGTTCAAATAAGAGACCACTCCTATCAATAGCAAGAATATCCGTTGCTTCCATTGCGCTGGGGAAAACATCGCACAGGTAAGATGTTTTATGTTGCTTTTGATGGCGAGGTTGAATGTGTTTATGTTTGCTTGGGAAATTAGAATGATTTGTAGAATGTAGCATTGCTCTTTTAATTGCGTTTTGACCTCTAAAGACACCTGAGTCATCGTGAAATATAACTAACATTTCCTTGCTTAACAGATTTAGTTGTGTTTTTTGCAGTGAAATGTCGTCTTGATTGGTGCATGACCATAGCATCCTACACCAGCTGCACGCATGTACTGATTCCTTGGTAAACAACATCGTAAGCGGTGCCGGTGCTGTCCGTTTCAGCACCAAGGACAGAGCTCGGGCACAGACGCTGTGGCGTAGATTAAAACAAACTGCATGCGCTCCGAATAGGTGGCTTAATTTTTCACAAGCTCTCTGGTTTAGTAGAACTGATCACCTGGGTCGAAAATTCGAATTAATATTTTTTCCCCCTCTATATTTCTATAACAGTACATTATTATCAATAGCTATTGAAACTAATAATTATGCTCAAAAATTGAGCCATCAATATTGATCTAATTTAAGCAGAATTCCTAACGCATAGTAGGCTATCAGACAAATATAAAGTATTTCACTTAATATGGAAAACCTGTAAGTGGATTGCAAAGTCAGGGGTTTATAGTTCCAATATTTATTAGCCTATTCATCAATATTCATATTTTCCTTTCTGTATTTATACTCGAGAATGTTGAGGTACCTTTATATAAGTACTGTTTATGGATGGTGAGAGAGTGTGCAATGTGAATTGTAAACAGCTTTGCCATTTACAACTAAAACAGATATTTAGTGACACAGTGACATTTGTATTGCAGGAAGAGAAGAGAAAATGTCTCCTTCCTACGTGTTCTTCCTCTTCTTATGGAGCTCTGTTATTGGAGTCGGACACGGCTGCCCTGAACTATGCGACTGCTCCGACAAATACGGACGCCACTTCGCTGAATGCTCCTACAAAGACTTGGTTGACATCCCTGAAGGGTTGCCGCCCAACGTGACCACTCTGAGTCTCTCTGCCAACAAAATATCTTTGGTGGTGTCGGGCAGCTTCGACAACGTGACCCGAGTCACGTCCTTATGGATGGCCAATAACGAGATAGTCACCATCGAGCCAGGTACCCTGGCGCCCCTGGTCCAGCTGCGGAACTTTGATGTCAGTCACAACAAGATGGTGGACTTCCCTTGGGAGGATCTCCATAACCTCACAGCCCTGCAGCTGCTGAAGATGAACCACAATGAGATGATCCGTCTGCCTAAAGACTCCTTCTCTAACCTCAAGGACCTGAGGTCTCTCCGCCTCAACAACAACAGGTTCACCACTATAGCGGAGGGGACGTTTGACGGCCTGATCTCCCTGTCCCATCTACAGCTCTATAACAACCCGTTCATATGCCACTGTAGGATAAACTGGCTGAGGGATTGGATTCTAAAGACCACCATATCGGTTCCGGAACAGAACTATATTGTCTGTGACACTCCGGAGCAGTTTAGAGGAGAGGTGATCGTGAAACTGTCTGAGTCGAAGTGCATGGCCCCTAATGTTAGCATAACGCCTGAGCCTAACGTTGACAATACAACGCTCTATGAAGGCACAGTGTTGATCCTGAACTGTGAGATCAAAGGGAACCCAAAGCCAGAGGTTATCTGGAAAATCCACACAAACCGCCAAAGCGTAGAGTACCCTCTGTCAACCAAAGATGGAGAATTAGTAGAATCCAATGAATCTAATGAGGATTCTAAAATGGCAGACGATCCGTTTAAAATGTTCAACAACGGCACTCTAGTCATACCACGCCTTAGTGAAAAGGACAATGGCAACTACAGCTGTTCCGCCACCAATGAGTTTGGTAAACATGACGATTCACTATCAATAGTAGTAATACCAAAACCACCCCCACCTGTTGGAAAAGTGATTGACCCACCAGTTATTATTAATAGGGAGAAAATCCCATCAGGACTTCAACCTGCGATCAAAACCTCTCTTAGTAACCCTTTCAAACCGTTCAATATTGATGGAAAGTATAATATCTTCCCAACCCTTCCTCCCTCCATTGAAGTTGACACTGAGCGTACAGAGCAAGTGTCCAGACATCCACCCCGCGCCACTAGAACATGTACCTTGACCAGTGAGACGCAGTACATCTCCAACCAGGCCTTCAATGGAAGCCTGGAGGATGCCAGGCAGTATACGTTTGACTTTGGAGTCATAGCCTTAGGGGTGTCGGAGACGGAGGCGAAAGTTAGACTCAATCCTCTCCTCCTTCCCAAAGACGACACAGACCTCCGTCTCAGCGCCTCAGAGGGCTTCCATTCCATCCACAGAGAGCCTCCCGAACGATCAGCGGAAACCAGGAGAGCCCTCGTGGACTCAGGGCTGTATCTGTGTGTCACCTCAGACCACAGACACTCAGCCATCCAGTGGTCCAGGATGGAAGATGGCGTCAACACCTATCTGTTCCGGGACCTACGCCCCGGCGCCAACTACTCCCTCTGTCTCACCTACAGAGGAGAGGACTGTGAGGTGCAGGTCCTCTTCACCACCAGGAAGAGAGTTCCTAACCTGTTGATCATCATAGTCGTCAGCATCTGTCTCCTCACCGTTTCCACCGTGCCCCTGCTGGGGGCGACCTGCTTCCACCTGGTCTACAAATACAGGAACAAGACCTACAAGCTCATCATGAAGGCTAAAGACCACCAGCACCACATGGAGAGGAACCTGGTGGTCAACTTCAACCTGAGGAACTCGTACGCCGAGTCACAGAGGCAGATCACAGCCAGCGAGATGGGGGAGGGAGAGGAGGGAGAGTGGGGGAGTGGGGGAGAGGGGGAGAGAGAGGGGGACGTGGAGGGGAGTGTGGTGACCGAGTCCTTCACTCTGTCTCAGTACAGAGGGAATCTGGATGAGTGTGAGGTGGGGTCAGAGTACAGTGATAGGTTACCGCTAGGGGCGGAGGCTGTTAATATCTCTGGGCACTACAAAGAGCCACACCACTGATCCTGATGTCGTCGTGTTAGTATTTGATAGATAGTCTTGACTAGACAGGTTCTAGTCATCTTCAGTCACGATCACATGTCATGTAAGTCTCACAGTAACTGTTTATCTATCCATGAGAGAAAACCCTATGTGACCAAAATGTCTGCCATATCAATCGCCTGGATACAGTGTAGACAAAATCATAGGTGCTTCTGCTTTTGAATGGAAAAGTAAAGGAAGGTAGTTTCTTATGTATGCTGTGAAGATTAAGTTAAAAAAACAAACATATTTGTAGTAAAATATGTCAACGTCATGTAAAATAAACCCCTCCTGTGTGCTCTTAACAGTGATGTTTCCTGAGACTTGTGACAGTCATTCAGTGTAGTCTGTCACAGGCAAGGAAAAAAAAAATGTTTAACTGCATCTAAAATGTCTCTTCTTAAAGTAACAGATGCACTTATGAATGTTTACGTTCATCTATTGTAGGCTATCAATGCTATTTTTTTTAATCTATAGTGAATGTCCACAATGTGAACCCTTTAAGCTGTAAGTCACAAGCTATTGGTGTAAGTCACTTTACAGTAACCTTTAACCTGGTATTGTGTCAATAATATATCTTTTACATTTACATTTTAGTCATTTAGCAGACGCTCTTATCCAGAGCGACTTACAGGAGCAATTAGGGTTAAGTGCCTTGCTCAAGGGCACATCGGCAGATTTTTCACCTAGTCGGCTCGGGGATTAGAACCAGCGACCTTTCGGTTACTGGCACAACGCTCTTAACCACTAAGCTACCTGCCGCCCTATATATATATATGATCCAACCTCTGTCTTCTATTCACTAAACCCCCCCTCTGCTGCTCAACTGCTGGGTAAACAATCTGATAGTGTAAGATAAGTGTTACATTTATCTTACACTGTCAAAATGTAAGTGTTAATATGTGTAAATTGCCTCAGTGTTCATCCTCTGCTGTGTGCCTGAAGTAATAAAGTATTGACAAGGAATGCTTGTTCATTATTGATTTGCAGCTTCTCGCATGGCATGTTATTCCATCTAAAGGGAAATGCCCAAAAGGGGTTGTTGTACTACGAATGAACTGTCTGAATATTGGCGTCTGTAAAATGGGTTTCTCTATACGCAGTCATCGTGGTTCTTGAAAACATGCTTACACATTTTGTTTTCCCCTCTGTATTTACTTTAAAACAGTTTTATTTGTTTTAAAATAAGTATCTTTCAAAATAAGAGTCTTAATCACATACTCCCACCTAGGAGAAAAGCAGTTTATTTTTTTGCACACTGGATTGTGATGTCAGTTACAACATTTACACAAAAAATAAAAGTATCGTTGTTCTTGTATATATTTTGAAAGCAAATATCTCAACCTCTGACAACTGCCAAAGGGCAAGACCTTAAATGAAGGGGTGGATAATGGATGCTAAAGCAGAATGTTTTCTGTGCCTCATAACCAAACACATGTAACCATTGAGATTGTGTGTACTATTTCACCATCATGACCTTTACAAAAGCTAAATAATAGACCAGCAAATGTTGAAAATCGACATTGCAGACAACAACATGACACGGAAAGCAGCATACATAGAGATCCATTTCACGTGGAGCCGAAACAAACCAAGGCACTTGACTGCACCTACAGAGAAATACCTCTGTAGTCAACCGCTACCCTGAAGACCAAGCAGTTGGAACGTTGGGTTCAACAGAGAGAAGCGAGGTCAAAGCATCAGTCCATAAGCCACATAACATCAGCCATGGTCTCAGGTAGCAGCAGCAGCCTCGGTGGCAGCGGCGGTGGGTGTGGCGGAGCCTGCCTCGGCGGCGGTGGGTGTGGCGGCGCCTGCCTCGGCAGCGGTGGGTGTGGCGGAGCCTGCCTCGGCGGCGGTGGGTGTGGCGGAGCCTGCCTCGGCGGCGGTGGGTGTGGCGGAGCCTGCCTCGGCAGCGGTGGGTTTGCCGCTGGCGTCCTTCTTGCTGCGGTTCGTTCCATTCACGAAGCTGTCAGAGGGCTGGAGAAGAAAAATACTTTGTCTTGCAGAGTACAGGAAATTGTCACACGCGCACATACACACACACATAATAATATAATATATAATAATATAATAAATATAATATAATAATATGCCATTTAGCAGACGCTTTTATCCAAAGCGACTAACAGTCATGCGTGCATACATTTTTGTGTATGGGTGGTCCCGGGGATCGAACCCACTACCCTGGCGTTACAAGCGCCATGCTCTACCAGCTGAGCTACAGAGGACCACACACACACACAGGTTGCTGGCCTGCTTTTCTACCCTCTATCTGGGCGCCCTACCTGCAGCTGGTAGTGTTTTCTGGAGCCCAGTAGAGATGGGTTGTTGACCAGCGTGTAGAGGAGCTGCCAGCGTGCCCGCACCCTCCTGCTGTTAACCACCTTGTTCTGTCTCTTCTCCTGATTCACCATCTGGATCCCTGAAAGCATGGAGGAGGAGGAGGAGGAGGAGGAGGAGGAGGAGGAGGAGAAGGACGAGGCTGTCAGGGCAGAGGGCAGAGCAATAGACTGACACTGGATGGATGGATGGAATTATCTAATCATTAAAAAATGTGTTTGCTGTGGTGATATAAATTCCACATTGTGTACTAGTAGGTTCACTCAATGTCATGTCTGGGAAGTGTCTGTGGGGGACAGCAAAGGCCACACCCTTTGTGCAAAACCATGTGTGTGTGTGTGTGTGTGTGTATGAGTGTGTGTGTCTATAACAACCTTCCTCTGCATCTCGCATCTTCTGCCCAGCACCTCCGGCCGAGGCAGCCTGCAGTGCCAGCCCACAGAAGGCCTTCATCACAGGGTGAGATTGGCTGACCTCTACCTTCAGGTAGTGGGTGTAGTAACAATAAGCTGTGGGAGGGTCAGAGGTCAGGGATTCAGACATTTTGAGGACTCATATTCAGTGGTGTAAAGTACTTAAGTAAAAATACTTGAAAGTACTACCTAAGTAGTTTTTTTGGGGGGGGGGTATCTGTACTTTACTTTACTATTTATATTTTTGACAACTTTTACTTTTACTTCACTACATTCCTAAAGAAAATATTGTACTTTTTACTCCCAGACAACCCAAAGTACTAGTTACATGTTGAATGCTTAGCAGAGCAGGGAAATTGTGAAATTCACGCACTTATCAAGAGAACATGTGGTCATCCCTACTGTCTCTGATCTGGAGGACTCACTAAACACAAATGCATCTTTTGTAAATAATGTCTGAGTGTTGGAGTGTGCCCCTGGCTATCCATACATTTTAAAAACAAGAAAATGGTGCCCTCTGGTTTGCTTAATATAAGGAATTTGAAATGATTTATACTTTTACTTTTGATACTTATGTATATTTTAGCAATTACATTTACTTTTGATACTTAAGTATATTTAAAACCAAAAACGTTTAGACTTTTACTCAAGTAGTATTTTACTGGGTGACTTTCACTTTTACTTGAGTAACTTTCTATTAAGGTATCTATACTTTTACTCAATTGGGTACTTTTTCCACCACTGCTCATATTCATAAACCGATGTGTTAGGGATTAGGTTTAACCTGTTCACCTGTGTATTTCAGAGCAGGTAAAACATTGATGGAATTGCATCAGGGCAATATTTCAGAAATGTATTTCATTACATGGGTTATTGTTAGATGATGGCTAATGAACATGGTCACACTACGAGAGAATACTTCACATTAAATTTGTTATGGAATAGGGTTAGGTAGTTTAGACAGCACACAACAGCTCACTACCACTTCCACACTCCATCCCCCAGGGGGCAGTAGCAACCTTGTCCAGATGCTGAGTCTGGTTGATAAGCACACCAGGTGCTGCCAATTAGGATGATGGTCAGTCAGTGTCCCAGCTTGCAAACCGTGAGGCTGCTGGTTTTGTTTGGTGGCCATGAGGCCTTTCGTTTGTTTTTTGAGTCTTTAGTTTGCGCCTTTTGGTATTTTTTCATTTTGTACATATTTATGTTTAGCCACCATCTGAACAAATAATCCGCTTGGACTGACCAACCAAGAGGTCAAGAGAGACAGAGCTGGCTGGCACTGGACCAAAGTAAGGTTGCTATCTCCCCAGGCACATGTCCAGCCAACACGTCTGTCCAGCCAACACGTCTGTCCAGCCAACACGTCTGTCCAGCCAACACGTCTGTCCAGCCAACACGTCTGTCCAGCCAACACGGTCCTCAAACCCTTATTTCTCACATAGATGCACACATTCATTCAGGTTACAGACGATGTAACTAGGCCTAGGACCCCTAGACAATATCCATTTTGTAACAAATGTACCAGTGGCAGGCCTTTCAAAAAGTAACTATATAATTCCCTGAACTGTATGTTGATAATTCAGACAGCTGATGTTCTGAAAGAGCTGCAAAATCTGGACCCCTACAAATCATCTGGGCTAGACAATCTGGACCCTTTCTTTCTAAAACTAGCCGCCGAAATTGTCGCAACCCCTATTACTAGCATGTTCAATCTCTCTTTCGTAACGTCTGAGATCCCCAGAGATTGGAAAGCTGCCGCGGTCATCCCCCTCTTCAAAGGGGGTGACACTCTAGATCCAAACTGTTACTGACCTATATCCATCCTGCCCTGCCTTTCGAAAGTTTTTGAAAGCCAAGTTAACATACAGATCACCGACCATTTAGAATCCCACCGTACCTTCTCCGCTATGCAATCCGGTTTCCGAGCTGGTCATGGGTGCACCTCAGCCACGCTCAAGGTCCTAAACAATATTATATAACCGCGATCGATAATAGACAGTACTGTGCAGCCGTCTTCATCGACCTGTCCAAGGCTTTCGACTCTGTCAACCACCGCATTCTTATTGGCAGACTAAATAGCCTTGGTTTCTCAAATGACTGCCTCGCCTGGTTCACCAACTACTTCTCAGATAGAGTTCAATGTGTCAAATCGGAGGGCCTGTTGTCTGGACCTCTGGCCGTCTCTATGGGCGTGCCACAGGGTTCAATTCTTGGGCCGACTCTTTTCTCTGTGTATATCAATGATGTCGCTCTTGCTGCTGGTGACTCTCAGATCCAGCTCTATGCAGACGACACAATTTTGTATACATCTGGCCCTTCATTGGACACTGTGTTAACTAACCTCCAAACGAGCTTCAATGACATACAACACTCCTTCAGTAGCCTCCAACTGCTCTTAAACACTAGTAAAACGATATGCATGCTCTTCAATCGAACGCTGCTGGCACCCGCCCACCTGACTAGAATCACTACTCTCGACGGGTCTGCCCTAGAGTATGTGGACAACTACAAATACCTAGGTGTCTGGTTAGACTGTAAACTCTCCTTCCAGACTTACATTAAGAATCTCCAATCCAAAGTTAGATCTAGAATCGGCTTCCTATTTCGCAACAAAGCCTCCTTCACTCATGCTGCCAAACATGCCCTCGTAAAACTGACTATCCTACCAATCCTTGACTTCGGCGATGTCATTTACAAAATAGCCTCCAACACTCTACTCAGCAAATTGGATGTAGTTTATCACAGTGCCATCCGTTTTGTCACCAAAGCCCCATATACTACCCACCACTGTGACCTGTACGCTCTTGTTGGCTGGTCCTCACTACATATTCGTCACCAAACCCACTGGCTCCAGGTCATCTATAAATCACTGCTACGCAAATCCCCGCCTTATCTTAGCTCACTGGTCACCATAGCAACACCCACCCGTAGTATGCGCTCCAGCAGGTATATCTCACTGGTCATCCCCAAAGCCAACACCTCCTCTGGCCGCCATTCCTTCCAGTTCTCTGCTGCCAATGACTGGAACGAATTGCAAAAATCTCTGAAGCTGGAGACTCTCATCTCCCTCACTAACTTTAAGCATCAGTTGTCAGAGCACCTTACCGATCACTGCACCTGTACACAGCCCATCTGAAATTAGCCCACCCAACTACCTCATCCCCATATTGTTATTTATTTAGCTAATTTGCACCCCAGTATCTCTATTTGCACATCATCTCTTGCACATCTATCATTCCAGTGTTAATACTAATTGTAATTATTTTGCACTATAGCCTATTTATTGCCTTACCTCCATAACTTGCTACATTTGCACACACTGTATATATATTTTCTGTAGTATTTTTGACTTTATGTTTTGTTTTACCCCATATGTAACTCTGTGTTGTTGTTTTTATCGCACTGCTTTGCTTTATCTTGGCCAGGTCGCAGTTGTAAATGAGAACTTGTTCTCAACTGGCTTACCTGGTTAAATAAAGGTAAAATAAATAAATAAAAATATATATACCCGGGTCATAGGATTCAGCGGCGCGGTTGAGGAGGCTGATGTCCATGCGGCCCAGGTGGATGATGTTATAGAGGGCCGTGATGACCATCCTCCAGATGGCTGCTATCAACCCCACCATGATGTTGATCAGGAAGAGCAGGTAGGTCAGAAGGAACAGACCGCCTCTGGAACAACACAGACACGGCACGCATCTAGTTAGATCTACTTCGGATGGGGTGAATGGCGTTGTAGTTAGGGAGGTACTGGGTGTCCGTAGGGGGGGCATGTCCCCCTTGGAACTCATTTGAATGTTTTGTCATTATTCATGTTAACATGACATATACAAAAAAAAGAAAACCCCAGAAGGTGTGTAATCCAGCGTTTCCCAAACTCGGTCCTCGGGACACCAAGGGGTGCACGTTTTGTTTTTTTGCCCTAACACTACACAGCTGATTCAAATGATCAAAACGCTTGACGATTAGTTGATTATTTGAATCAGCTGTGTAGTGCTAGGGCATAAAAAAAAAGAAGAAAAAAAAAGAAAAGTGCACCCCTTGGTGTCCCGAGGACCGAGTTTGTGAAACCCTGGTGTAATCTATCATGTCACTAGTTCTGAGACAAAGTTACAAATAAATAAAGTAAATAATCTATAGTGTACTAGTTTCTTAGTACCTGTTGTTCAAGTCTCGTGTCCCAGCATCCTTTTTGATGAAAGCCAACCTGGCTGTCACGTGCTGTAGAGCAGTCGCCAGTATCAACGTCACCCACACAGGCCTGGAGAGATCAGATACCACAACATCAACATAATCCATGACTGTAGGGCTCTCATCAACCGGTGAGTATCTCAATCAGTTCAAAAGGGTATTGTGGTGATAGGAGCTAAGCTGGTCAAATTGTTTCTGTGAAATGGTGCTTGAAAATCAGATAAAGGCTTCATGGGGCAAGCGTATGATTCCATATTAGCAGGCAGAGCCACCATTGAATGAACATGTGTTTTGTCACGGTAGAAGATGCGCTCACCAGGCCTTGGCAGCGACCTGGAAGAGTATGAGGTTCTGGCCATACAAGATGGGGATGACAATGAGAAACACCAACCACACAAAACAGATGAAGAAGACCAGAGTCTGGAGGACCATTCCTGACAACATAACATTACACAGTGAGAGAGAGAGGAATCTAGAATAAGAATATATAACTGCCATCTTTCATAAAATTCCTTTTAAGTAAGTTTAAAAGGAAATTAGGTTGGTAGCACACAGAAATGACAAAGTATTTCCTGAAGAACTATATGATCAAAAATAACCAAAAGTACATGTCTGTTTAATTAGGAATGAAAACCACCATGTTAGGTCAGCGTTAGCCTACCTAAAGAGATGACAGCAGCCTGATATCCAATAAAACCCATCCAGCACACTAGGCCTGTCTGAGATGGACAGACGCTCTTCTGGCAGTTATACATGTTGTAAATATCTCCTCTGTACAAGCCCTGAAGGTTCGATCTGATGGTAGAAACATTAAGAAATAGAATGACTTATGCATTAAAAGGAACACACTTGAAATATCAGTTAGTTTGTATGGTGACATTGTTTCTTGAACGTACAAAAAGAACACAATGTTTGGTGCACAGATGTAGTTACTGTGTTACTGTGTTGGCTGATCAAAGTATTTACCTGTGAAGGATCATGGACCTCATGAGCATGATGAAGGTGAACGAACAGGCCAGGGTCAATCCACACAGGTAACACACTACAAAACATAACGAACAGGCCGGGGTCAATCCACACAGGTAACACACTACAAAACATAACGAACAGGCCAGGGTCAATCCACACAGGTAACACACTACAAAACATAACGAACAGGCCAGGGTCAATCCACACAGGTGACACACTACAAAACATAACGAATAGGCCGGGGTCAATGTTTATACCAGAAACGTATATATTGGCTGATTATACAATAAAAAAAAACATTAAACTAATGTAAATATTATATATAGCTAGCTTGATACAATATAAGCCATAAGAGTTCAGGTCTTATCAGCCGACGTTGTCACCCGATGCCGCAGCTCATCTCAGTAAATACAGGACAGATAACCACCTTCCAAGCACCAGGTATAGTGGATGACTATCTGGACCACCTCCATCCTGTCCTCTGATAGAACGATACCAACGCCCTCCAGAAGGAAGGGGAACTTCTCATCTATACCAGCACGGACTATATGGAGGGTGGGGATCACCAGTACAACCAGCAACAGCGCCACCTAGGGGATGGATGACCACATGGCTGTAAGAGTTATTTCTATCAAAAACGGGCATCTTGTGAAGTTACCTGAAAGCTGTGTTCACAACCAACCTTTGATGTGGATTGTTTGCTATGTTCCTTTGTTTTTCGTTATGTGTTGCTGAAATGTGATCGATTCCAAATTAGCCGCAGCGTTTGTTACCTGATAAACTGCTATGGAGGACACAAATGCTGAGATCGCCAGCTTTAGTGGAAACCGGAATACTAAAAAAAAAGAAATAATGGTAAAACAATACTATCATTAGAATATTTTGTAAAAATAAAAATAAAAGATTAGCAGACAAATTGTCAAAAACACACAAGACTTACCTTTCTCTGGTGTGTAGATGTAGGACTTGACTGTGTCTGTTATCCTCTCCAACAGTTTGGGTTTATCTGATCTGATAGAGGTACTGAACAGAAACACAATGATGTCAATAACTGCACGCTACAGTCATCACTGTTACAGTATCTTGTTCCTCTCATAATAATAAAACAGTCTGGTCATTCAGTTGAGTATCTTGTTCCTCTCATAATAATAAAACAGTCTGGTCATTCAGTTTAGTATCTTGTTCCTCTCATAATAAAACAGTCTGGTCATTCAGTTTAGTATCTTGTTCCTCTCATAATAATAAAACAGTCTGGTCATTCAGTTTAGTATCTTGTTCCTCTCATAATAATAAAACAGTCTGGTCATTCAGTTTAGTATCTTGTTTCTCTCATAAACCCCACCTGATGTTTGACTTTTTCTTCTTTAGAATTAATTTCACGTAGTCTGTGTAGTAGCTGCTGTCAAGGTCCTGAAGCCAAAGGGTATCAGAATCACACTGGTTGATTAACACATAAACACGATGTGTGCATGATCTGATAACACTGACCACCTGTAACACTGTATAGGATCAATCATAAACATGATAGGTGCATGATCTGAAATCATAAACATGATGGGTGCATGATCTGACAACACTGACCATCTGTAACACTGTATAGGATCAATCATAAACACGATGGGTGCATGATCTGAAATCATAAACATGATGGGTGCATGATCTGACAACACTAACCATCTGTAACACTGTATAGGATCAATCATAAACACGATGGGTGCATGATCTGAAATCATAAACATGATGGGTGCATGATCTGACAACACTGACCATCTGTAACACTGTATAGGATCAATCATAAACACGACGGGTGCATGATCTGACAACACTGACCACCTGTAACACTGTATAGGATCAATCATAAACACGATGGGTGCATGATCTGACAACACTGACCACCTGTAACACTGTAAGAGCGTTGTGCCAGTAACCGAAAGGTCGCTGGTTCTAATCCCTGAGCGGACTAGGTGAAAAATCTGTCGATGTGCCCTTAAGCAAGGCACTTAACCCTAATTGCTCCTGTAAGTCGCTCTGGATAAGAGCGTCTGCTAAATGATGTAAAATGTAAAAAAACAAAAAAGAAAACACAGACAGATTAAAGACTCCCTCACATGATCTCACTGACCATTTACAGCTAGGCAATCCACATATTACAGTGAAATAAACACTGCATTGTGTAAACCTTGAGAGGAATAACACTCCTCGGTCATAAGCTGTGCAGGGATATTGTACTAAATCAATTCCATCCAAGCTGCTTATGGTAACCAGACCTTTGGTACATGTATGTGGTTGACTTGTAGATTCATAACTTAAACAGTCTCTTGAAGAGCTGCGTTTTGTTTTTACATAAGCATCACGAGCAGTTCTCATCCAGATAGTTCACGAGTAGGACAATAACCTAAATGCAGGCAGGGATCAGGAAACGTTGATATTGTTCTTATCAAAACCTTAAAGAGAGACTACAGTGGCTGTCACGGTTTCGGCCGAGGCTGCCTCTCTTCCTTGCTCGGGCAGGCTTCGGCGGTCGTCGTCTCCGGAGTACTAGTTGCCACCGTTGTATGTTTCGATGTTCGTTTGGTTTTGTCTTGATGTTGTACACCTGTTATCGTTTAGCGTTCATTATTGTCCTATAAGTTCTTGTTGTGTTTGTCATGTGTTGTGTGTGATTGAACTTGCTGTCGTGTATGTCTGTGCTTCGTTCGCTCCTCTGTGTTGGAGAGGTTCTCGCACGTGTTTGTGCGTTATTGTTATTTTGTTTGATTTTACGCCTGTGTGCGTAATCGCTCGTATCCAAGCTCTTTTGACTCGTTTTGAGTTTTGGTTCACTAGAGTCTATTGGACTAAGTTCCTGCGTCCTGCGCTTGATTCCTGCACCACACCTTCACAGCACACCTTCTGACAGAATCACACACCGAAGATGGAATCAGCAGGAGCCGCAGCAGCTCCTGAGTCTCTGGAGGAGCGGGTCCGCGAGCAGAACGACCAGATCCTTCGTATCGGGACCGCCCTTCAGGACGTGATCAACACGCTTCAACGCTGGGAGACCAGAGGGACACCCACACCTCCACCTTCCGTGCCATCACCATCGGCCAGTCAGCCCATACAAGCTCCGGAACCCAGGGGAATTCGGCTCTCGCTCCCGAGGGCATATGATGGGACCGCTGCCGGGTGTCAGGGCTTCCTTCTACAGGTGGAGCTATACCTGGCCACCGTACACCCGGCGCCCTCAGGACACAAGAGCGTGTCCGCCCTCATCTCCTGTCTCACCGGCAAGGCGTTGGAATGGGCCAACGCCGAGTGGAGGAGAATAGACGCCTCCACTATCACCTACTCAGAGTTCTCCCGCCGCTTCAGGGCTGTGTTTGACCATCCACCTGAGGGGAAAGCGGCGGGGGAGCGTCTATTCTACCTCCGGCAGGGGAGGAGGAGCGCCCAGGAGTTCGCTTTAGAATTCCGAACTCTAGCGGCGGATGCAGGGTGGAATGAGCGGGCCCTCATCGATCACTACCGCTGTAGTCTACGAGAGGATGTCCGTCGGGAGCTGGCCTGCAGGGATACCTGCCTCACTTTCGATCAGTTAGTGGACATGTCCATCAGGCTGGACACCCTGCTGGCTACCCGCGGACGTTCCGAGGGGGGTCCGTCCATTCCATCCTCCAGCACCTCCGAGCCGAGCCCTATGGAGCTCGGGGGTGCTGGCGCTAGAGAGAGGAGGGGTCGGAGCACAAGGGGGGCCGTCCCCTGCACCAACTGTGGACGTGGAGGACACACCGCGGCTAGGTGGTGGGGAGGGTCTCCTAGGGGAGAAGACGACAGGCTCCGCACTGGGGAGTCCTTCCAGGTGAGTAGGCGCCCCACTTACCCAGAGCTCTCTGTTGCGCACTTCTGTATACCTGTGCGATTTCCACAGGTTGCACCTCATTCCCAGCATAAGGCGCTAGTAGATTCAGGCGCGGCAGGGAATTTTGTTGATAGTAAATTTTGTTTAGAATTAGGGATTCCCCTTCTTCTTGTTGACGTCCAATTTCCCGTTCATGCCCTAGATAGCCGTCCGTTGGGATCGGGCTTGATCAGGGAAGTCACAGCACCACTTAGGATGTGTACGCAGGGGGGTCATGAGGAGATTATCCAGCTATATCTGATCGACTCTCCTGCGTATCCGGTGGTGCTGGGAATGCCCTGGTTGAGTATCCATAATCCATCTATTTCGTGGCAGGAGAGGGCTCTGATGGAGTGGTCTGCCCAGTGTGTGGGGCGATGTTTAGGTGTTTCCGTGGGGGCTACCTCGGTGGAGAGTCCAAACCAGGTGCCCGCATTGCACATTCCCCCCGAGTATGAGGATTTGGCTATTGTGTTCAGTAAGTCGAGGGCGACGCAGTTACCTCCTCATAGGCAGGGAGATAGACCTCCAGGCAGGAGCTGCGCTCCCACGGAGCCATGTGTATCCTCTGTCTCAAGAGGAGAAGAGAGCTATGGAGACTTACATAGACGAATCTCTGAGACAAGGATACATACGGCCATCCACTTCCCCTGCGTCCTCGAGTTTCTTTTTTGTGAAGAAGAAGGATGGAGGGTTACGCCCGTGCATTGATTACCGTAGTCTCAATCAGATCACGTTGAAGTACAGTTATCCACTTCCTCTGATTGCGACCATGACGGAGTCATTGCACGGGGCGCGTTTCTTCACAAAATTAGATCTCAGGAGCGCTTACAACTTGGTACGCATTAGAGAGGGCGATGAATGGAAGACAGCGTTTAGTACCACCTCGGGTCATTACGAGTATCTTGTCATGCCATACGGGTTGATGAACGCTCCTTCAGTTTTCCAATCATTCGTGGATGAGATCTTCAGGGACATGCAGGGGCAGGGGGTGGTCGTGTACATAGATGACATTCTTGTGTACTCGTCTACCCGAGTCGAGCATGTGGCCCTGGTGCGCCGAGTGTTGAGGGAGGCTGTTGGAGCACGACCTGTATGTCAAGGCAGAGAAATGTCTGTTTTTCCAGGAGTCGATCTCCTTTTGGGTTATCAGTTGTCTGCGTCAGGGGTGAAGATGGAAGTTGACCGGGTGTCAGCCGTGCGTAATTGGCAGACTCCAACCACTGTTAAAGAGGTGCAGCAGTTTTTGGGGGTTTGCAAATTACTACCGGAGGTTTATCCGGGGTTTTGGACAGGTGGCAGCTCCCATAACGTCTCTTTTGAAGGGGGGTCGGTGCATTTGCAGTGGTCAGCCGAGGCGGACAGGGCTTTTGGGAGACTGAAGGACCTGTTTACTCGGCCCCGGTGCTGGCGCATCCGGATCCCGCTTTACCATTTCAGGTAGAGGTGGACGCGTCAGAGGCCGGTATAGGGGCCGTGCTTTCGCAACGGTCCGGCACGCCACCTAAACTCCGCCCCTGTGCCTTTTATTCCAAAAGCTCAGTCCGGCGGAGCGAAATTATGACGTAGGGGACAGGGAGCTGTTAGCCGTGGTACAGGCCCTAAAGGTGTGGAGGCATTGGCTTGAGGGGGCTCAACACCCTTTTCTCATTTTGACTGACCACCGTAACCTGGAGTACATCCGGGCAGCTAGGAGACTGAACCCTCGCCAGGCGTGGTGGAACATGTTTTTGGCCCGGTTCGTATTTAAGATCACATACATCCCTGGGTCACAGAACGGTAAGGCAGACGCACTGTCTCGGCGGTATGACACGGAGGAGAGGTCCATGGAGCCCACTCCCATACTGCCGGAGTCTTGTCTGGTGGCACCGGTAGTGTGGGAGGTCGATGCTGAAATCGAGCGGGCGTTGCGCTCCGACCCTAGTCCTCCTCAATGCCCGGAGGGTCGGACGTACGTCCCGCTCGAGGTTCGGGATCGATTGATATATTGGGCTCACACGTCACCCTCCTCTGGACATCCTGGTATTGGCCGGACAGTGCACTGCCTTAGTGCTAAGTACTGGTGGCCCACGTTAGCCAGGGATGTGAGGGTTTATGTCTCCTCCTGCTCGGTGTGCGCCCAGTGTAAGGCACCTAGACATCTGCCTAGGGGTAAGTTACAACCGCTGCCCGTTCCACAACGACCATGGTCTCACCTCTCGGTGGACTTCGTCACTGACCTTCCCCCCTCGCAGGGGAATACTACTATACTGGTCGTTGTGGACCGGTTCTCTAAGGCCTGTCGTTTGCTCCCTATGCCGGGCCTTCCTACTGCCCTACAGACCGCCGAAGCTCTATTCACCCACGTTTTCCGGCACTACGGGGTACCCGAGGATATTGTGTCTGATCGAGGTCCCCAGTTCACCTCCAGAGTCTGGAGAGCATTTATGGAGCGTTTGGGGGTCTCGGTGAGCCTTACCTCGGGTTACCATCCAGAGAGTAATGGGCAGGTGGAACGTGTGAACCAGGATGTGGGTAGGTTTCTTAGATCATACTGCCAGGGCCGGCCGGAGGAGTGGGCACGGTATGTTCCCTGGGCAGAAATGGCCCAGAATTCCCTACGCCACTCCTCAACTAACCTAACCCCTTTCCAATGTGTGTTAGGTTACCAGCCGGTTCTGGCACCATGGCAGCAGAGCCAGATCGAGGCTCCTGCGGTGGATGAGTGGGTGCGGCGCTCGGAGGAGACGTGGAACGCTGCACACGTCCACCTGCAGCGGGCCATCCGTCGTCAGAAGGCGAGCGCCGATCTCCACCGCAGTGAGGGACCGGTGTACGCACCTGGTGATCGAGTCTGGCTCTCTACCAGAAACCTACCCCTCCGTCTGCCCTGCCGGAAGCTGGGTCGGCGGTTTGTGGGGCCGTTTAAAGTCCTGAGAAGATTGAACGAGGTGTGTTACAGATTACAACTGCCTAGTGACTATCGTATTAACCCCTCGTTCCATGTGTCTCTTCTCAGGCCGGTGGTAGCTGGTCCACTCCAGGAAGATGAGATCAGAGAGACTCCTCCGCCCCCATTGGACATCGAGGGGGCACCGGCGTACACCGTGCGGTCCATCTTGGATTCGAGACGTCGGATGGGGGGTCTCCAATATCTCGTGGAGTGGGAGGGGTACGGCCCGGAGGAACAGTGCTGGGTGCCGAGGAGAGACATTTTGGACCCGTCTCTCCTGACAGAATTCCACCGTAGTCACCCGACGCGCCCTGCTCCGCGTCCTCCTGGTCGTCACCGAGGCCGGGGTCGGCGCACGGCTGGAGCCGCGCGTCAAGGGGGGGGTACTGTCACGGTTTCGGCCGAGGCTGCCTCTCTTCCTTGCTTGGGCAGGCTTCGGCGGTCGTCGTCTCCGGAGTACTAGCTGCCACCGTTGTATGTTTCGATGTTCGTTTGGTTTTGTCTTGATGTTGTACACCTGTTATCGTTTAGCGTTCATTATTGTCCTATAAGTTCTCGTTGTGTTTGTCATGTGTTGTGTGTGATTGAACTTGCTGTCGTGTATGTCTGTGCTTCGTTCTCTCCTCTGTGTTGGAGAGGTTCTCGCACGTGTTTGTGCGTTATTGTTATTTTGTTAGATTTTACGCCTGTGTGCGTAATCGCTCGTATCCAAGCTCTTTTGACTCGTTTTGAGTTTTGGTTCACTAGAGTCTATTGGACTAAGTTCCTGCGTCCTGCGCTTGATTCCTGCACCACACCTTCACAGCACACCTTCTGACAGTGGCTGGCAGGTTCATGACTATACATTCATTGGTCAAAGAGCAGTTCCCTCACCTCAAAACCGTTGGCCTCAGCACCTTTGAGGAACAGTAGCGGGTACTTGACACAGAGGAATCCCAGACAGGCTATCTGTGGGAGACTGGCCAGCAGGGAATAGTACTTATACAGCTGTGGAGACGACAATGGAAAACATATCAAATACAAATGTACAGATTTTTTTACAAATTTGTTATGGTAGATACAACATTATAAGACACAGTATATAGAAAAGGTCTAGCTTGAGATATGAATTCTGTTAAAAATATGATGCAACAAAAAAAAAAGATATGCCCCCTTCCCCCCCACTTTAATATCAGATGATATTACCTCTGGTGTTTTGGGACAGTCGAGCTTCTGCCAGACGAGGACAGCGAAGTGTGTCCAGGAGAGCAGACTGCCCAGCACATAGCCCAGTTTACTGTGGAGCGTACCACAGGCCAGGAGTGGGTAGTACAGGGCAGGCCAGTAGAAGACGGCCACGATCTTCATGTACTCTAGAAGGAGGAGGAACACACAGTCTGCATGCAGTATCACATCAGGTCTTCCCTTCAATGTGTTTATACTATACCAGAAGTCATCATCTGTCTGGAGCCTCATCCCGAGGCCTGTTAAAGAGTTTTGGGAGCTTGTCTGGGATAGGAATCAGTTTCCTTCCTGAATTGACCCCCCCCGACCCTACTGTACCTTCATCAGGAGTAGGCTTGAACTAACAGTGGATCCTGTGTCTCTCTAGGACTGTTGAGTGAGGGTCACTGTTTAGTGGGATTGGGACACAGCTACTCACCTTTGATTTCCTGAGGGGTGTCTTTGGAGAAGGGCAGGGGGTCTGGAGCCAGGACCAATACAGACAGCTTGCTGAAGACCAGCCCAAACACAGCTACCGCCAGGGCCTTGTGCTGCGTCTGGTCCAGGAAGTTCACTGGACTGGTGGGGGCACACAGCGGGAAGAGACCAGAAATAAGACCAAGCAAACAACAGAAAATGAATGTGTCAACAATACTGTGGCACTGTATTACGGAATGGTAACATGTTTAAGTGTTATAAATTGTCTATCGGTATGTTATTGTGATGAGGCAGCCTGAGTTGTTCTTGTAACAGTGGTGTTTTGTGTGGTTTCCCGCTGGGCACAGATGTCAGTTCAACGTCTAGTTTTGATTTACATTTGGTTGAGTTGTCAACTAGCGTGAATTCAACGTGAAATCAACAAAAAAATTTCCCCATGTCATTGGATTTAGGTAGAAATCCAATCCGATTTCCATGTTGATTCAATGTCATCACATGTAATTTTAGGGTTGAAATTACGTGGAAACAAAGTTGATTCAACCAGTATTTGCCCAGTGGGTTGTCATATATTAACAAGAGTTCCTGGTTGCTTCATGTTGATATGTTTGGTAATGACCTGCACTTACCTTGAGATACCAGTTGATCCACTGGTGAAACCCTCACATAGAGTCTTTCTCCTCTTCAGGGCTGCTAGAATCAACACCATAACGAGCTAGGAGACAAAATACTCCATCAGTGCTACAATATGAACTCTAATTCCTTTCCTTAACTACAGTGCAACTAAACTAATCCTCTAATGTACAGTGCCTTGCTAAAGTATTCATCCCCCTTTGGTGTTTTTTCCTATTTTGTTGCATTGTAATTTAAATTGATTTTTATTTGGATTTCATGTAATGGACATACACAAAATAGTCCAAATTGGTGAAGTGAAATGAAAAAAATAACTTGTTTCAAATAATTATACAAAATAAATAACGGAAAAGTGGTGCGTGCATACAGTGGGGAAAAAAGTATTTAGTCAGCCACCAATTGTGCAAGTTCTCCCACTTAAAAAGATGAGAGAGGCCTGTAATTTTCATCATAGGTACACGTCAACTATGACAGACAAATTGAGATTTCTTTTTCCAGAAAATCACATTGTAGGATTTTTAATGAATTTATTTGCAAATTATGGTGGAAAATAAGTATTTGGTCACCTACAAACAAGCAAGATTTCTGGCTCTCACAGACCTGTAACTTCTTCTTTAAGAGGCTCCTCTGTCCTCCACTCGTTACCTGTATTAATGGCACCTGTTTGAACTTGTTATCAGTATAAAAGACACCTGTCCACAACCTCAAACAGTCACACTCCAAACTTCACTATGGCCAAGACCAAAGAGCTGTCAAAGGACACCAGAAACAAAATTGTAGACCTGCACCAGGCTGGGAAGACTGAATCTGCAATAGGTAAGCAGCTTGGTTTGAAGAAATCAACTGTGGGAGCAATTATTAGGAAATGGAAGACATACGAGACCACTGATAATCTCCCTCGATCTGGGGCTCCACGCAAGATCTCACCCCGTGGGGTCAAAATGATCACAAGAACGGTGAGCAAAAATCCCAGAACCACACGGGGGGACCTAGTGAATGACCTGCAGAGAGCTGGGACCAAAGTAACAAAGCCTACCATCAGTAACACACTACGCCGCCAGGGACCCAAATCCTGCAGTGCATACATGTCCCCCTGCTTAAGCCAGTACGTGTCCAGGCCCGTCTGAAGTTTGCTAGAGTGCATTTGGATGATCCAGAAGAGGATTGGGAGAATGTCATATGGTCAGATGAAACCAAAATATAACTTTTTGGTAAAAACTCAACTCATCGTGTTTGGAGGACAAAGAATGCTGAGTTGCATCCAAAGAACACCATACCTACTGTGAAGCATGGGGGTGGAAACATCATGCTTTGGGGCTGTTTTTCTGCAAAGGGACCAGGACGACTGATCCGTGTAAAGGAAAGAATGAATGGGGCCATGTATCGTGAGATTTTGAGTGAAAACCTCCTTCCATCAGCAAGGGCATTGAAGATGAAACGTGGCTGGGTCTTTCAGCATGACAATGATCCCAAACACACCGCCCGGGCAACGAAGGAGTGGCTTCGTAAAACGCATTTCAAGGTCCTGGAGTGGCCTAGCCAGTCTCCAGATCTCAACCCCATAGAAAATCTTTGGAGGGAGTTGAAAGTCCGTGTTGCCCAGCGACAGCCCCAAAACATCACTGCTCTAGAGGAGATCTGCATGGAGGAATGGGCCAACATACCAGCAACAGTGTGTGAAGACTTACAGAAAACGTTTGACCTGTGTCATTGCCAACAAAGGGTATATAACAAAATATTGAGAAACTTTTGTTATTGACCAAATACTTATTTTCCACCATAATTTACAAATAAATTCTTTAAAAATCCTACAATTATTTTTTCTCATTTTGTCTGTCATAGTTGACATGTACCTATGATGAAAATTACAGGCCTCTCTCATCTTTTAAAGTGGGAGAACTTGCACAATTGGTGGCTGACTAAATACTTTTTTTCCCCACTGTATGTATTCACCCCCTTTGCTATGAAGCCCCTAAATAAGATCTGGTGCAACCAATTACCTTCAGAAGTCACATAATTAGTTAAATAATGTCCACCTGTGTGCAATCTAAGTGTCACATGATCTCAGTATATATACACACCTGTTCTGAAAGGCCCCAGAGTCTGCAACACAACTAAGCAAGGGACACCCCCAAGCAATGAAGGCCAAGGAGCTCTCCAAACAGGTCAGGGACAAAGTTGTGGAGAAGTACAGATCAGGGTTGGGTTATAAAAAAATATCAGAAACTTTGAACATCCCGCGGAGCACCATTAAATCCATTATTAAAAAATGGAAAGAATATGGCACCACAACCAACCTGCCAAGAGAGGGCCGCCCACCAAAACTCACGGACCAGGCAAGGAGGGCATTAATCAGAGAGGCAACAAAGAGACCAAAGATAACCCTGAAGGAGCTGCAAAGCTCCACAGCGGAGATTGGAGTATCTGTCCATAGGACCACTTTAAGCCATACACTCCACAGAGCTGGGCTTTACGGAAGAGTGGCCAGAAAAAAATAATTGCTTGAAGAAAAAAATAAGCGAACACGTTTCATGTGGGAGACTCCCCAAACATATGGAAGAAGGTACTCTGGTCAGATGAGACAAAAATTTAGCTTTTTGGCCATCAAGGAAAACGCTATGTCTGGCGCAAACTCAACACCTCTCATCACCCAGAGAACACCATGGTGGTGGCAGCATCATGCTGTGGGGATGTTTTGTATTGGCAGGGACTGGGAAACTGGTCAGAATTGAAGGAATGATGGATGGCGCTAAATACAGGGAAATTCTTGAGGGAAACCTGTTTCAGTCTTCCAGAGATTTGAGACTTGAGACCTTCCTGCAGGACAATGACCCTAAGCATACTGCTAAAGCAACACTAGAGTGGTTTAAGGGGAAACATTTAAATGTCTTTGAATGGCCTAGTCAAAGCCCAGACCTCCATCCAATTGAGAATCTGTGGTATGACTTAAACTTTGCTGTACACCAGTGGAACCCATCCAATTTGAAGGAGCTGGAGCAGTTTTGCCTTGAAGAATGGGCAAAAATCCCAGTGGCTAGATGTGCCAAGCTTATAGAGACATACCCCAAGATTATTGCAGCTGTAATTGCTGCAAAAGGTGTCTTCAAAGTGGTAGGCATGTTGTGTAAATCAAATGATACAAACACCCAAAAAATCCATTTTAATTACAGGTTGTAAAGCAACAAAATAGGAAAAATGCCAAGGGGGGTGAATACTTTCGCAAGCCACTGTACCTTGTTGTCAAGCCAGAGGGCCTGAAATAATATGGGGAAACTCCTAGAAAACGACCTTCTGAATGCTACTTCACCATTGTCTCATTATTTTTGATGAGCCCTGGTAAGTGGAGATGCTGACCCACCCTTCCAGCCTGGTCTCATAGACTAGCCGTAACATAGGAAATGAAAATCAGGAACACTCAAATGAGTGTGATATGTTACGTTTGGTATGGTTACATAAGACAGAAGGTTGCTTACAGCAAAAACAAAAGGAGCGTGGTTGGTCGGGGTGGTTGGTTGGGGTGGATGCATAACACGTCGCGTGTTCGAATCTCATCACAGACAACATTACAAATGTATCTAATTAGCAACTTTGCAACTACTTACTACTTTTGAGCTAATTTGCAACTACTTAGCATGTTAGCTAACCCTTCCCCTAACGTTAGCCAACTAGCCACCTAGCTAACGTTAGCCAAAACAAATTGTAATTCGTAACATATCATACGGATTGTAATTCGTAACATATCATAATCACAAATCAATACCATACCAAACGTAACATATCATACTAATTTGAGTGTCACGGATGATCATTTACTATGTTACGTCTACCCCTGAGTCCAGGTTGACCCTTCATAGTGCTCTGAGTGTCCTCTATTTGGCAGAATCCTAGAGTGAATAGCCCTACAGTATGTCAGTTCAATTACAATTCATGCTATTGGTTTCCTCAGCGAAGTAGAAGCCAGCCCTCTACCACAAACAATGGCATATATCACATATGATGTGGAGGGAGATGGCTTTCTGAGGTCATGGTGGGTAGCACGAATGTACTGATTGAACATCCCCTTTAGGACATGGCCTATAGTCATCTGTACTGACTGAACATCCCCTTTAGGACATGGCCTATAGTCATCTGTACTGACTGAACATCCCCTTTAGGACATGGCCTATAGTCATCTGTACTGACTGAACATCCCCTTTAGGACATGGCCTATAGTCATCTGTACTGACTGAACATCCCCTTTAGGACATGGCCTATAGTCATCTGTACTGATTGAACATCCCCTTTAGGACATGGCCTATAGTCATCTGTACTGACTGAACATCCCCTTTAGGACATGGCCTATATAGTCATTCACTGTTTTCATTAATTCCAAACATTCATATTTGATATTCATTTGACCTGTGATCACTACTGTTGTTGGTAAATGTGTTGCATTTCGTATTTGTATTGGATGTGCATCTTTGTAATTACATGGCTCATTTGCAAAAGAGACCTTGGTCTCAACATGACTCCCTGTTAAAATAAAGGTTAAATAAAATGTTGTATACAAAAAAAAGAAAATCACCAGGTGGAAATATTGAAATAGACAGTAGGCCTGATACTTACAGATACTGAAGTGATACATATGTGAAACAGCTGGTCATCCGCTGTGGGGTCACATGGGAGAATAACTCTGAAACAGTCATACAACACAAGCCGAGCAATGGCCGTCAGAAACGATTTATGCAGACCAAAAACAAACTCCCTAGAAATCCTGTTCAGCTTGACTGTGCTCTCAGTAGCGAATCTGACAAGAGTTTCGCCTAAGAACTGAAAATATGTCATTTGTAATGGATATTCAATCATGGATGGGGAAAACCGGAAGAATTGAAAACCAGCAATACTTTGGCCCCTTGCGGGTCAGTGGTTTAGAAACCCTGATCTTAGATTCAATTAAATCGTAATAACATTATGACATAACACTAGCCCCCATAATTCATTGCACTGATCCTATGTGACTCAGTTTGTAGAGCATGGCGGTTGCAACGTCAGGGTTGAGAACGCGATTCCCGCTGTGCTGCAGCCACCCATACGAAAATACGTCTGTACAAACCGTCGGCTAAACAGTATACTATTTACTGACCCCATACTTACTCTTTTGGAGGTCTGGTGGGTTCCATGTTGTTTGAGTACCAGTCTGAGTAGTCATAGTAGTTATACAGTTCCTCTTCTACCACCTTGGTCTGATTCATCTTGGCCCCTTCTCTGTTGCTATAGTCCACGCTGATGGGTGAAAACCAGAGGAAATACACCTGGCCCCTCGATCATCAAACCCTCTCTCCAATGCAGCTATGTTCCAACGCAGCACAGCACTTCCCGATCAATAAATACTGATTAATTGATTATTTGTATTGAGAGTTGTGGCGTCACTCCACTGTGCGTGTTTTGGTTAGCTTTGAGTTTCAGGTTCCTGCAGCGTCTGAGGTACAGAGAGACCCCTGTGTCAGGGATCCAGTTCTGTTCTCCCGGCTGTATTGGAGCGGTGTGATGTGGCAGGACCAAGGTTTAGTTTAGAACACCCTTACCCTAACACATTCCACACACACTAACCACATAACACCCCAGATTACTACAGCGCACAAAGAGAGGAGGGAGGGAGGGAGGGAGGGAGGGAGGGAGGGAGGGAGGGAGGGAGGGAGGGAGAGGAGGGAGGGAGGGAGGGAGGGAGGGAGGGAGGGAGGGAGGGAGACCAGGGCCGAGGGTGGGATGAAGGTGGCCTCTAGTGACCTCAGTTTCATGATGGAGACGGCGAGCCAATAATAAGGTTGCGTCGGTGTTGGTGTTGTTTTCGTGGAGGTTGTTCCTCCCGCAGCAGACAGGCCATGTGTGGTGGTAGAAAGGCCTGCTAGTTGGCTCTCTTCCTTCACTGACATCTCATACTGTCCTTCATGGCTCAGAGATCTTTATAATGAAATTGGCTGCAGAGACGTTTGTATTTTGTATTTATTATAATTAAGGCAGTTCATACCATTTTTTAAAAACATTACAATACATTCACAGATTGCACAACACACTGTGTGCCCTCAGGCCCCTACTCCACCACTACCACATATCTACAGTATCAAAAATCCATGTCTACGTGTGTGTATAGTGCGTATGTTATCATGTGTGTGTATGCATGTGTCTGAGCCTATGTTTGTGTTGCTTCACAGTCCCCGCTGCTCCATAAGGTGTATTTTTATCTGTTTTTTCAATCTGATTTTACTGCTTGCACAGTTACTTGATGTGGAAAAGAGTTCCATGTAGTCATGGCTCTATGTAGTACTGTGCGCCTCCCATAGTCTGTTCTGGACTTGGGGACTGTGAAGAGACCTCTGGTGGCATGTCTTGTGGGGTATGCATGGGTGACCGAGCTGTGCACCAGTAGCTCAATCAGACAGCTCGGTGCACCCAACATGTCAACACCTCTCATAAACACAAGTAGTGATGAAGTCAATCTCTCCTCCACTTTGAGCCAGGAGAGATCGACATGCATATTATTAATATTAGCTCTCTGTGTACATCTAAGGGCCAGCCGTGCTGCCCTGTTCTGAGCCAATTGCAATTTCCCTAAGTCCTCTTTTGTGGCACATGACCACACGACTGAACAGTAGTCCAGGTGTGACAAAACTAGGGCCTGTAGGACCTGCCTTGTTGATAGCTACTGTTGTATCAATATGTTTTGACCATGACAGTTTACAATCCAGGGTTACTCCAAGCAGTTTAGTCACCTCAACTTGCTCAATTTCCACATTATTTATTACAATATTTAGTTGAGGTTTAGGGTTTCAGAATGATTTGTCCCAAATACAATGCTTTTAGTTTTAGAAATATTTAAGATTAACTTATTCCTTGCCACCCATTCTGAAACTAACTGCAACTCTTTGTTAAGTGTTGCAGTCATTTCAGTCGCTGTAGTAGCTGACATGTATAGTGTTGAGTCATCCGCATACATAGACACTCTGGCTTTACTCAAAGCCAGTGGCATGTCATTAGTAAAGATTGAAAAAAGTAATGGGCCTAGACAGCTGCCCTGGGGAATTCCTGATTCTACCTGGATTATGTTGGAGAGGCTTCCATTAAAGAACACCCTCTGTGTTCTGTTAGACAGGTAACTCTGTATCCACAATATAGCAGGCGGAGTAAAGCCATAACACATACGTTTTTCCAGCAGCAGACTATGATCGATAATGTCAAAAGCCGCACTGAAGTCTAACAAAACAGCTCCCACAATCTTTTTATCATCAATTTCTCTCAGCCAATCATCATCATTTGGTCAGATATACTTGGATGTGTGGTGTCAGGAATTGTTGCTGGCATGTCATGCCTACGTTTGCTAATCTTGGCAATAAAAAAATAATTAAATTAGTTGGCAATATTAGTTGGTTTTGTGATGAATGAGCCATCTGATTCAATGAATGATGGAGCTGAGTTTGCCTTTTTTCCCAAAATGTCATTTAAAGTGCTTCAAAGCTTTTTACTATCATTCTTTATGTCATTTATCTTTGTTTCATAGTGGAGTTTATTCTTTTTATTCAGTTTAGTCACATGATTTCTCAATTTGCAGTACATTTGCCAATCGGTTGTGCAGCCAGACTTATTTGCCATTCATTTTGCCTCATCCCTCTCAACCATAACATTTTTCAATTCCTCATCAATCCACGGGGATCTAACAGTTTTTACAGTGATTTTCTTAATGGGTGCATGCTTATTAGTAACTGGAATAAGCAATTTCATAAATGTGTCAAGTGCAGTGTCTGTTTGCTCTGTCAGCCAGGTAATGTCCTGTTCTCCTCGTTACACACATTAAGCCTGTCAGCCAGGTAATGTCCTGTTCTCCTCGTTACACACATTAAGCCTGTCAGCCAGGTAATGTCCTGTTCTCCTCGTTACACACATTAAGCCTGTCAGCCAGGTAATGTCCTGTTCTCCTCGTTACACACATTAAGCCTGTCAGCCAGGTAATGTCCTGTTCTCCTCGTTACACACATTAAGCCTGTCAGCCAGGTAATGTCCTGTTCTCCTCGTTACACACATTAAGCCTGTCAGCCAGGTAATGTCCTGTTCTCCTCGTTACACACATTAAGCCTGTCAGCCAGGTAATGTCCTGTTCTCCTCGTTACACACATTAAGCCTGTCAGCCAGGTAATGTCCTGTTCTCCTCGTTACACACATTAAGCCTGTCAGCCAGGTAATGTCCTGTTCTCCTCGTTACACACATTAAGCCTGTCAGCCAGGTAATGTCCTGTAATTCCTGTCATAATGATTAATGATGGTTCACTTTATATCAATATAAAGTTTAAATAAATGTAAAGTTTATATAAATTCATCGGACAACCTAAGACTGTACCTGTGTTACCATTATCTGACAGGTAACATTGAACCACAGCTCAGAAAAACAGCTCTGAAAATCACCGTGTTCCAACTGACCAGATCTCTCAGTGAGATTGAGAAATACGTCACGACTGTGCTGCAACGTGGTTTAACCTGCTCGCTTCACACTCTGCCTGTTACTCAAAGAGCTTAGCTTTTCATAAGATGAAAAATCCCTGGTTGAAAGACTCTTAATTTAACAGGGGCTGGCTTTGTGCTGTGAGGGTTGGTCTCAGAGCAAGGGGAGAGAGAGAATGTTTACACGTGAGGGAAAGGTTCTGAAACACTCACTTGTTTTTACACTGAATGATGGCATGGTGTTGTCTCTGAGCTTTCTGCTGTATTGACTGTCATTATTTCGTCCATCCAGAATATAGTGGCTGTAAAGAGCCTCCCTGAGCCCTCCTTAGCCCATGGTTTACTAGTTGTGTATTTAATGGTCTATTACTAGCAGGCAACGGAAAGAAGCAACTAGGACATCTACCTCTATCTCTGCAGTTTTAATGAATGGAACCGGGTCAGACGTCTACCTCTGTCTCTGCTGTTTTAATGAATGGAACTGAGACAAACAAACTGGACCTTTTTAAATGAGCTCACTAACAGGCTGTTTAAAAAAGCTACTATAGGTTTTATGCATGTGCATCTGTTGCATTTTGGGTCCTCGTAAAACATAAAACACATCCATTAGTTCATTTTCCTGCAGCATCATTTTCTCTCCTCATTCAAGGAGAAAGAAGTGTACTCTCTCCAACTCAGGTCAAAGGGATGGTTGTTTAGTTAGAGGGGTTCTGAGTTCCATAATCTCAACCCATAATCTCAACCTGTGAGCCAGCTCATACAACAAGAAGAAGAAGGAGAGGGGGAGGGAGGAGAGGGGGAGGAAGGAGAGGAAGGAGAGGGGGGAGGGAGGAGAGGGGGAGGAAGGAGAGGGGGGAGATGGGAATAGAGGAGAGGAAGGAGAGGGGGGAGGGAGGGAGGGAGGGGAGGGGGGAGGAGAAGGTGAGGAAGGAGAGGGGGGAGATGGGAAGAGAGGAGAGGAAGGAGGGGGGAGGGAGGGAGGGAGGGGAGGGGGAGGGAGGAGAGGAAGGAGAGGGGGGAGATGGAAGGAGGGGGGGAGGGAGGGAGGGAGGGAGGGAGGGAGGGAGGGAGGGAGGGAGGGAGGGGATGGGGAGGGAGAGGGAGAGGGAGGAGAGGAAGGTGAGGGGGAGGAAGGAGAGGAGGGAGAGGGAGGGAGTGTGGAGAGGAAGGAGAGGAAAGAGAAGGGAGGGAGGAGAGAGGGAGGGAGGAAGGAAGGAGAGCCTTTCTGCTTTGTGGATTAGATGATGCAGGTCTCATAACGCCTTGGCATGCAGCAGGCTACCGGCTACTGGCTACCGGCTAACGGCTAACGGCTAACGGCTAACGGCTAACGGCTAACGGCTAACGGCTAAGGGTTGTGGCTGAAGGCTGAGGAGGGTGCTATGACTGTTTCTTCATGCCCTGCTAAGAAGGCTTAGGCCTCTGGAGGAGGAGAAACCGCTTGTAAACAAGGTTTGATAGGGCCTGAGGGGTGAATGGGGTTCATTGGTTAATTTGATAGCCCAATGATTCTGGTAGATTTCAACACTGGTAGTTTTCGGTTGGCATTGTATTGGTTGTCTGAATGTATTAATGTAACTTAATACTGTTCACACACTCAGCTACTGTACATGCTGCCCTCTATGACCACAGCATCAAGGTGCAACTCACCATAGTGGCGAAGCATTGCTACAATATTATCCCTGTGTGTGTGTGTATGTGTGCGTGTGTGCGCGTGTGTGTGTGTGTGTGTGTGTGTGTGTGTGTGTGTGTGGATCAGAGCCAGTGCAGAGCCAGTGCTGTATTCCAATTGGCTTTGTCCCAAATGGCACCCTATTCCCTATATAGTGCACTACTTTTGACCAGGGCCCATAGGGATTTGGTGAAAAGCAGTGCACTATGCAGGGATTAGGGTCCCATTTGGGAGGACGTAACCCTTGGCTGCTGCCTCTGAGCTAAGCTGCTTCTGAAACACTTGGTTGATGTCTCCTCACACACACAGCCCACAGGTTTCCATGATAGCACCCTGTTGTGTAGTCCAGCCCACAGGTTTCCATGATAGCACCCTGCTGTGTAGTCCTGTCTCTGAACTATTTCAAAAGGCCCTTGTCTTTGTGTTAGACTTCTAATACTGAGTGGCGTTCCTTATCTAGCTGTCATTCTGGGAGCTCGGCCAGACATCCACAACTGGCTCAAACTACTTCTGAATGTTTAGGTGTTTCATTTTGAAAAGGTAAGAAACTAGGCCAGCTTCCGGAC
>NW_025534027.1:177500-285000 GCF_020615455.1 Coregonus clupeaformis
TTATTATTACTGTATACTCCCTGCAGCTCTCTAAATGGCCTCCCAATCTCCCTTCAGTCATTGGAAGAATAAAGCAGACAGAGAATGAAACGTTCTCGTCATTCTGAGGTTTAAATTGCACTGCTTTCCAAAATGGAGCCTTGTTATGTCCTGTTATTTATCCTGTTATTTATTTGCTGTCTCCACAGCCCACATTTCTTGAACAACGGCATTACAAATATATCTGACAAGAGCAATGTGTGCATCCCAAATGGCACCCTATTCCCAAAGGGCTCTGGTCTAAAGTAGTGCACTATTAAGGGAATAGGGTGTCATTTGGGACACAGTAATAAATGAATCTATGGCACAACCAACGCCTATGGGCCTTCTGTTGAACTGTAGTCCTCTGAGATATGGCCGGGACATACTGTACTGTTTACCAGTGGAGGCTGCTGAGGGGAGGACGGCTCATAATAATGGCTGGAACGGAGCGAACGGAATGGCATTAAACACATGGAAACCATGGAAACCATAGTGTTTGATGTTGTTGGCACCATTCCACTGATTCTGCTCCAGCCATTACCACGTGCCCCGTCCTCCCCAATTAAGGTGTCACCAACCTCCTGTGCTGTATACACCCATACTGTTGTGGCTATATTGTCATTATTACTGACAGTACCCTTTTAAGACTTTTATTGTGAAGCACTTAATTATTCCCAGAAGGCACCTGTGTGTGTCCAGAGGGAAAGAGACGAGTGTTGATGGGATTCGTACTTGGCTGTGTTCTTGTGATCAGAGAACTAATACAAGATAAAGTACTTTACCTGTTGGAACCGTTTATTCTAAGACCCACGATTCAGAAATGAAGGTTACAGACTAGTGACAGTGGTGCTTGGTGGTGCTAGGTTGCTAGTAAACATTCACAATCCAGAAATGAAGGTTACCATGTCATACAGTGGGGAACTGTAGTCTGAGAAATGGCTGGGACATACACACTGATACTGTCACACAGTGGTTGCCCTAACATGGGGGCACTGATAAAGTCCAGTCTACTGTCCAAGTAGTGTCGACAGCGAGACTGGGAGGACCTCTAGTGGTAAGAAAGTGTAATTGCTGTTGTTGTTAAAAGTGGACAGAAGGTGGCGCTGTTCATTTGATTTATACTGTCTTTGCTCACTGTTGAAGTTGCCACAACATCTATGCTCTGTTGGGAAGCTTGTTTTCTCTTCCTCTGAACTGGGGGTATGAAATCCTACTGTAAACCCTGCTACTCACCCCTTCAGTTAATAGATATCCTACTGTAAACCCTGCTTCTACTCACCCCTTCAGTTAATAGATATCCTACTGTAAACCCTGCTTCTACTCACCCCTTCAGTTAATAGATATCCTACTGTAAACCCTGCTTCTACTCATTTAATGATATCCACTGTAAACTTAATTCAGTAATAGATATCCTACTGTAAATCTTCTAGTCATCTCTTCAGTTAATAGATATCTTGGTGTAAACCCTGCTTCTACTCACCTTCATATATCCTACTGTAAACCCTGCTTCTACTCACCCCTTCAGTTAATAGATATCCTACTGTAAACCCTGCTTCTACTCACCCCTTCAGTTAATAGATATCCTACTGTAAACCCTGCTTCTACTCACCCCTTCAGTTAATAGATATCCTACTGTAAACCCTGCTTCTAGTCATCTCCTTCAGTTAATAGATATCTTGGTGTAAACCCTGCTTCTAGTCATCTCCCTCAGTTAATATATATCCTACTGTAAATCCTGCTTCTACTCACCCCCTTCAGTTAATATATATGTTGGTGTAAACCCTGCTTCTACTCACCCCTTCAGTTAATAGATATCTTGGTGTAAACCCTGCTTCTAGTCATCTCCTTCAGTTAATAGATATCCTACTGTAAACCCTGCTTCTACTCACCCCTACAGTTAATATATATCTTGGTGTAAACCCTGCTTCTAGTCATCTCCTTCAGTTAATTGATATCTTGGTGTAAACCCTGCTTCTACTCACCCCTTCAGTTAATAGGTATCCTACTGTAAACCCTGCTTCTAGTCATCACCTTCAGTTAATAGATATCTTGGTGTAAACCCTGCTTCTAGTCATCTCCTTCAGTTAATATATTGTCACGCCCTGGCTCTGGGGAGGCTTGCATGTTAAGCCAGGGTGTGAGTGTTCTTTGTTTTTCTAGTTCATGTATGTCTATGTTGGCCAGAGTGGATCTCAATCAGAGGCAACGAGTGTCAGCTGTTGCTGGTTGTCTCTCATTGGGAACCATATTTAGACAGGCTGTGTTCCCACAGGGTTTGTGGGATCTTGTTCCAATTAGGTTTGTGTTTGAACCGAGGATGTCACGTTATCGTTTGTTGTTTTGTTTGTGTGATTACTCATATAATAAAAATACGTTCACCTTCCACTCTGCGCCTTGGTCCTCTGTTCCCGACGAGCGTGACATATATATCTTCGTGTAAACCCTGCTTCTACTCACCCCCTTCAGTTAATTGATATCTTGGTGTAAACCCTGCTTCTACTCACCCCCTTCAGTTATTAGATATCCTACTGTAAACCCTGCTTCTAGTCATCACCTTCAGTTAATAGATATCTTGGTGTAAACCCTGCTTCTAGTCATCTCCTTCAGTTAATAGATATCCTACTGTAAACCCTGCTTCTAGTCATGTCCTTCAGTTAATATATATCCTACTGTAAACCCTGCTTCTAGTCATCTCCTTCAGTTAATAGATATCTTAGTGTAAACCCTGCTTCTATTCACCCCTTCAGTTAATATATATCCTGGTGTAAACCCTGCTTCTACTCACCCCTTCAGTTAATAGATATCCTACTGTAAACCCTGCTTCTACTCACCCCTTCAGTTAATATATATCTTGGTGTAAACCCTGCTTCTACTCACCCCTTCAGTTAATATATATCTTGGTGTAAACCCTGCTTCTACTCACCCCTTCAGTTAATATATATCTTGGTGTAAACCCTGCTTCTACTCACCCCTTCAGTTAATATATATCTTGGTGTAAACCCTGCTTCTACTCACCCCTTCAGTTAATATATATCTTGGTGTAAACCCTGCTTCTACTCACCCCTTCAGTTAATAGATACCCTACTGTAAACCCTGCTTCTACTCACCCCTTCAGTTAATAGATATCCTACTGTAAACCCTGCTTCTACTCACCCCTTCAGTTAATAGATATCTTGGTGTAAACCCTGCTTCTAGTCATCTCCCTCAGTTAATATATATCCTACTGTAAACCCTGCTTCTAGTCATCTCCTTCAGTTAATTGATATATTGGTGTAAACCCTGCTTCTACTCACCCCTTCAGTTAATAGATATCCTACTGTAAACCCTGCTTCTAGTCATCACCTTCAGTTAATAGATATCTTGGTGTAAACCCTGCTTCTAGTCATCTCCTTCAGTTAATATATTGTCACGCCCTGGCTCTGGGGAGGCTTGCATGTTGAGCCAGGGTGTGAGTGTTCTTTGTTTTTCTAGTTCATGTATGTCTATGTTGGCCAGAGTGGATCTCAATCAGAGGCAACGAGTGTCAGCTGTTGCTGGTTGTCTCTCATTGGGAACCATATTTAGACAGGCTGTGTTCCCACAGGGTTTGTGGGATCTTGTTCCAATTAGGTTTGTGTTTGAACCGAGGATGTCACGTTATCGTTTGTTGTTTTGTTTGTGTGATTACTCATATAATAAAAATACGTTCACCTTCCACTCTGCGCCTTGGTCCTCTGTTCCCGACGAGCGTGACATATATATCTTCGTGTAAACCCTGCTTCTACTCACCCCTTCAGTTAATAGATATCTTGGTATAAACCCTGCTTCTAGTCATCTCCTTCAGTTAATAGATATCCTACTGTAAACCCTGCTTCTAGTCATGTCCTTCAGTTAATATATATCCTACTGTAAACCCTGCTTCTAGTCATCTCCTTCAGTTAATAGATATCTTGGTGTAAACCCTGCTTCTATTCACCCCTTCAGTTAATATATATCTTGGTGTAAACCCTGCTTCTACTCACCCCTTCAGTTAATAGATATCTTGGTGTAAACCCTGCTTCTAGTCATCTCCCTCAGTTAATATATTTATTTGTATTTTTGCTTCTTAAATCTTTTATTTATTTATTTTAATCTTTTTTTTTTAATCTTTTTTTTAGGGGGTAGATCAGCTTTAATATTTCAGATAGATTGTAACTTCCATCAATGTAATTGTCTGCATCACTTCCAATCCCCCATATGTTTTTTTTCTCGCAAATATATATATACAGTTGAAGTCGGAAGTTTACATACACTTAGGTTGGAGTCATTAAAACTCATTTGTCAACCACTACACACATTTCTTGTTAACAAACTATAGTTTTGGCAAGTCGGTTAGAATATCTACTTTGTGCATGACACAAGTAATTTTTCCAACAATTGTTTACAGACAGATTATTTCACTTATAATTCACTGTATCACAATTCCAGTTGGTCAGAAGTTTACATACACTAAGTTGACTGTGCCTTTAATGGGGACAAAGATCGTACTTTATGGAGAAATATCCTCTGGTCTGATGAAACAAAAATAGAACTGTTTGGCCATAATGACCATCGTTATGTTTGGAGGAAAAAGGGGGATGCTTGCAAGCCGAAGAACACCATTCCAACCGTGAAGCATGGGGGTGGCAGCATCATGCTGTGGGGGTGCTTTGCTGCAGGAGGGACTGGTGCACTTCACAAAATAGATGGCATCATGAGAAAGGAAAATGATGTGGATATATTGAAGCAACATCTCAAGACATCAGTCAAGAAGTTAAAGCTTGGTCGCAAATGGGTCTTCAAAATGGACAATGACCCCAAGCATACTTCCAAAGTTGTGGCAAAATGGCTTAAGGACAACAAAGTCAAGGTATTGGAGTGGCCATCACAAAGCCCTGACCTCAACCCTATAGAACATTTGTGGGCAGAAATGAAAAAGAGTGTGCAAGCAAGGAGGCCTACAAACCTGACTCAGTTACACCAGCTCTGTCAGGAGGAATGGGCCAAGATTCACCCAACTTATTGTGGGAAGCTTGTGGAAGGCTACCCGGAATGTTTCACCCAAGTTAAACAATTTAAAGGCAATGCTACCAAATATTAATTGAGTGTATGTACACTTCTGTCCCACTGGGAATGTGATGAAAGAAATAAAAGCTGAAATAAATAATTCTCTCTACTATTATTCTGACATTTCACATTCTTAAAATAAAGTGGTGATCCTAACTGACCTAAGACTGGGAATTTTTACTAGGATTAAATGTCAGGAATTGTGTAAAAATGAGTTTAAATGTATTTGGCTAAGGTGTATGTATACTTCCGACTTCAACTGTATATATATATACATATATACACACATACACATATACACATACATACACACACATATATATATACATACATACATACATATATACATACAGTGGGGAGAATAAATATTTGATACACTGCCGATTTTGCAGGTTTTCCTACTTACAATGCATGTAGAGGTCTGTAATTTTTATCATAGGTACACTTCAACTGTGAGAGACGGAATCTAAAACAAAAATCCAGAAAATCACATTGTATGATCTTTAAGTAATTAATTTGCATTTTATTGCATGACATAAGTATTTGATCACCTACCAACCAGTAAGAATTCCGGCTCTCACAGACCTGTTAGTTTTTCTTTAAGAAGCCCTCCTGTTCTCCACTCATTACCTGTATTAACTGCACCTGTTTGAACTCGTTACCTGTATAAAAGACACCTGTCCACACACTCAATCAAACAGACTCCAACCTCTCCACAATGGCCAAGACCAGAGAGCTGTGTAAGGACATCAGGGATAAAATTGTAGACCTGCACAAGGCTGGGATGGGCTACAGGACAATAGGCAAGCAGCTTGGTGAGACGGCAACAACTGTTGGCGCAATTATTAGAAAATGGAAGAAGTTCAAGATGACGGTCAATCACCCTCAGTCTGGGACTCCATGCAAGATCTCACCTCGTGGGGCATCAATGATCAGGAGGAAGGTGAGGGATCAGCCCAGAACTACACGGCAGGACCTGGTCAATGACCTGAAGAGAGCTGGGACCACAGTCTCAAAGAAAACCATTAGTAACACACTACGCCGTCATGGATTAAAATCCTGCAGCGCACGCAAGGTCCCCCTGCTCATGTCCAGGCCCGTCTGAAGTTTGCCAATGACCATCTGGATGATCCAGAGGAAGAATGGGAGAAGGTCATGTGGTCTGATGAGACAAAAATATAACTTTTTGGTCTAAACTCCACTCGCCGTGTTTGGAGGAAGAAGAAGGATGAGTACAACCCCAAGAACACCATCCCAACCATGAAGCATGGAGGTGGAAACATCATTCTTTGGGGATGCTTTTCTGCAAAGGGGACAGGACGACTGCACCGTATTGAGTGGAGGATGGATGGGGCCATGTATCGCGAGATCTTAGCCAACAACCTTCTTCCCTCAGTAAGAGCATTGAAGATGGGTCGTGGCTGGGTCTTCCAGCATGACAACGACCCGAAACACACAGCCAGGGCAACTAAGGAGTGGCTCCGTAAGAAGCATCTCAAGGTCCTGGAGTGGCCTAGCCAGTCTCCAGACCTGAACCCAATAGAAAATCTTTGGAGGGAGCTGAAAGTCCGTATTGCCCAGCGACAGCCCCGAAACCTGAAGGATCTGGAGAAGGTCTGTATGGAGGAGTGGGCCAAAATACCTGCAGCTGTGTGTGCAAACCTGGTCAAGACCTACAGGAAACGTATGATCTCTGGAATTGCAAACAAAGGTTTCTGTACCAAATATTAAGTTCTGCTTTTCTGATGTATCAAATACTTATGTCATGCAATAAAATGCAAATTAATTACTTAAAGATCATACAATGTGATTTTCTGGATTTTTGTTTTATTCCGTCTCTCACAGTTGAAGTGTACCTATGATAAAAATTACAGACCTCTACATGCTTTGTAAGTAGGAAAACCAGCAAAATCGGCAGTGTATCAAATACTTGTTCTCCCCACTGTACATCCATTCACACACACATATCCTTTTTTAAATTATATTTCCCTTCAGTACTTTCCAACCCCACCACCCCTTCCCCAATTGGAGTAAACTAGTGAACAACAACGCTTAGGCCTCTACTTCCAGCCCATACATACTATATCCATTTTATGGACACAGTCAAATTCTACAATAATTATATTTTGTTTGTTTTTACTCCTGAACTTCCTCCGATCATTTTCATGATGTCCATCTGGTTTGCTTCTATATGCCATATTTTTCTAACTGTGCTCTTTCACAAAAGCTCTCAACCTATAACCTATATATTATTATGGACACAGTATGCTTTACATTAGTTATCCTGTTGTTATTAGTTGTTGTTATTAGTCCCATCCTTCATCTCCATTCAACACCTCCCATCTATCTCTTAACACCAACCATATTGGATTAATATTTGCCATATATTTTTCAACTGTACTGTGATGTTTTACAACAGTTCTGAACCTTTCTATTCTCATTGTTTCTACAGATCATACATTTAAAATAAAAAAATTTTGCTAAAAGTATTATTATATTATTGATCGATTGACTATGACTTTTCAGATCATCCAGTAATGCTATCTGCAAGGTTAGCTCCAGGTAAATATTGCAATCCTTTAGCCATTCCTGGACCTGTGTCCAAAAACAAGCGACAAATGGACAGTACCAAAACAAATGATTTAATGATTCTGTCTCCTCTCAGCAAAATCTGCAGAGCTGGGAAGATTGTATTCCCCATATAAATAACATTATATTGGTAGCAAGAATTGTATATAATAATTTAAATTGAAAAATTCTAAGTTTTGAATCCGCGTCGTTTTGCGTATCAATTCATAAACACTATGCCATGGAACCGGTACGTCAAAAATCTCTTCCCAACTATTTTGCAATCTACAGTATATGGGACGGCTGTCAATCCTTTGGTCCTTAAATTAAACTGGTATACTTTTTTATTTATCACAATTTTCTTTAACCAATTATATTCTTAAATGCAAGGCGACAGACACGTTTTTGTTAGCTGCATGTGCGACATAACTCCACCAGTCCTACCGATAATATCATTCATGAAGATTATACCTTTTTTCTTCTTTTTTTATAAAAAAGAAAAGGTTTTTTAACAATTAGTATATTTGAGTTTAACCACAATATTTGTTGCATTATTTGTTCTGTCGTTTCTGGAGGATTAAATTGAAATTGCAACCAACTTTCTATGGCTTGTTTTAGAAATAGTGATATCTGGGAGATGATTTCCTTTTCAAATAACTGAAAGTGTGTGGTTGTAATCTGAATAAAGGGAAAAAGGCCATTCTTGAACATTGGGTGAGACAATCTTACTAATTTGCTAGAGAACCAGTTCGGATATCTAGTATAACTTTTGTATGACTGAAGCTTTTAGTGATAGGTCTAATGCTTTAATATATAATAATTTCTGTCCTCCGAATTCATAACCATAAGCAAATAGGTAAACTGGGATAATACTAAAGAGTGAATCAAGGTATTTACCTTTCCATGGTAGCAAGATCTTATCTATGTTTGCTAACTTTCTATTAAAATGTATTGGAGTGAGATCATTTATTTCATTTGGGATATGTATTCCGAGTATATCCACATCAGCATCAGACCATTTTATTGGTAAACTACATGGTAATGTAAAAATTGTATTTTTTAGTGATCCAATACTGTCACGCTCGTCAAACACAGTGGACCAAGGCGCAGCGTGATATGCGAACATACTTTTATTTATATTCACCCACACGAACAAAACGATACGTGAAGTCCTTGGTTTACAACACAAAACCAACACGGAACAAGATACCACAAAACACTGTGGAAAACAGGCTGCCTAAGTATGGTTCCCAATCAGAGACAACAAGCAACAGCTGACACTCGTTGCCTCTGATTGAGAACAACCCCGGCCAACACAGAAACACATGAGCTAGATAAAGAACCTAGAACACAAACACATAGAAACTACACACCCTGGCTCAACATAACAGAGTCCCAGAGCCAGGGCGTGACAGTACCCCCCCCCCCCAAAGGCGCGGACTGCGACCGCGCCAAACATAAACCGAACAGGGGAGGGCCGGGTGGGCATTCCTCCTCGGAGGCGGTTCCGGCTCCGGGCTTGACCACCACCCTCCAACAATCCCCCCGTAGCGCCCCTGGTCCAGTCTGGTCCCGCTGGCTGGAGCTGGACTGGACATCGGTGGAGCGGATTGCTTAGGCTCCGATGTGGAGCAGCTGACCGGTACCTGACCAGGCACCGGTGACCCAGGCACGGGCTGTGCCGGACTGACGACGCGCACCACAGGCTTGGTGCGGGGAGCAGGAATGGGCCGGACCGGGCTGACGAAGCGCACCACAGGCTTGGTGCGGGGAGCAGGAACGGGCCGGACCAGGCTGACGACGCACACCCCTTGCTTGGTGCGGGGAGCAGGAACGGGCCGGACCAGGCTGACGATGCGCACCACAGGCTTGGTGCGGGGAGCAGGACTGAGCCGGACCGGGCTGACGACGCGCACCCCTGGCTTGGTGCGGGGAGCAGGAACGGGCCAGACCGGGCTGGCGACACACACCATAAGCTTGGTGCGGGGAGCAGGAACGGGCCGGACCGGGCTGACGATGCGCACCACAGGCTTGGTGCGGGGAGCAGGGACGGGCCGAACCGGGCTGACGAAGCGCACCACAGGCTTGGTGCGGGGAGCAGGAACGGGCCGGACCAGGCTGACGACGCGCACCATTGGCTTGGTGCGGGGAGCAGGAACAGGCCGGGCCGGGCTGGCGACGCGCACCGTAGGCTTGGTGCGAGAGGCAGGAACAGGCCGGACCGGGCTGGCGACGCGCATCACAGGCTTGGTGCGAGGGACAGGAACAGGCCGGACCGGACTGGCAACACACCTCAGTACCTCTCGCCGTGCCTCTACATTTTCCTTCCCTCTACTCGCCAATGGCTCCCGTAACCCGGTGGCCTTCTCTCCTCGTCCACTAACTCGCCCCTTATCTGCCTCCAGCAGCCCCGTCGTCCACGGTGTGAGCCCCCCCCTAAAAATGTATTGGGCTTGTCTCCCCCCGTGGATATGGCCTCCATGGCTCTCGCCAGACTCTCCATCCTCTGCTCCCAAGTCCAACCTCTCTCCTCCTCACGCTGCTTGACCCAGTCGAGGTGGTATCTTCTGTCACGCTCGTCAAACACAGTGGACCAAGGCGCAGCGTGATATGCGAACATACTTTTATTTATATTCACCCACACGAACAAAACAACAAAACGATACGTGAAGTCCTTGGTTTACAACACAAAACCAACACGGAACAAGATACCACAAAACACTGTGGAAAACAGGCTGCCTAAGTATGGTTCCCAATCAGAGACAACAAGCAACAGCTGACACTCGTTGCCTCTGATTGAGAACCACCCCGGCCAACACAGAAACACATGAGCTAGATAAAGAACCTAGAACACAAACACATAGAAACTACACACCCTGGCTCAACATAACAGAGTCCCAGAGCCAGGGCGTGACAAATACGTAATATAGTACATTTATCATAATTTGGTTGTAATCCAGAGAGGTTAGAAAATGTATCTAGATCCTCTATGAGGCTGTGGAGGGATTCAAGTTGTGGATTTAAAAGAAAACATGAATCATCAGCGTACAATGACACCTTTGTTTTTAAGCCCTGGATTTATAATCCCTTGATATTATTGTTGGATCTGATTTTAATAGCTAACATCTCGATGGCAATAATAAATAGATATGCCGATAGTGGACAACCTTGTTTCACTCCTCTTGACAGTTTAAAACTTTCTGAGAAATAGCCATTATTGTCACGATCGTCTAAGGAGGGAGAGGACCAAGGCGCAGCGTTGAAAGCAAACATATTTATTTTATCAAGATCACACGATCAAAACAACGAAACGTGATGTCCTTGGTTACAAAAACAAACCAACACGGAACAAGAAACCACAACACAAAGTGAAAAGACCGATAGTTAAATATGGCTCCCAATCAGAGACAACCAGCTGTCACTCGTTGCCTCTGATTGGGAGTCACTCAGCCCAACATAGAAAATCAAACATAGAATACACACCCTGGCTCAACATAACATTGTCCCCAGAGCCAGGGCGTGACAGTACCCCCCCCTAAAGGCGCGGACTCCGACCGCGCCAACTAAATCCCACAGGGGAGGGACCGGGTGGGCACTCCGCCTTGGCGGCGGATCCGGCCCGGGCCTGATCCCCACTCCCTCTCCAACCCCCAAAGTACCCCTGGTCCGGTCTGGCCCCGCTGGCCGGAGCCGGACTGACGATACGCACCCCTGGCTTGGTGCGTGGAGCAGGAATGGACCGGACTGGGCTGGCGACGCGCACCACAGACTTGGTGCGGAGAGCAGGAACGGGCCGGACAGGGCTGACGCAAACGCACCACAGACTTGGTGCGGAGAGCAGGCACGGGCCGTGCCGGACTGATGACGCACACCACTGGCTTGGTGCGGGGAGCTTGGATGGGCCGGACTGGGCTGGCGACGCACCCCGTAGGCTTGGTGCGTGGAGCAGGTACTGGCCGGGCTGGGCTGGCGACGCACACCGTAGGCTTGGTGCGGAGAGCAGGAACGGGCCGGACAGGGCTGACGAAACGCACCACAGACTTGGTGCGGAGAGCAGGCACGGGCCGTGCCGGACTGATGATGCACACCACTGGCTTGGTGCGGGGAGCTTGGATGGGCCGGACTGGGCTGGCGACGCACCCCGTAGGCTTGGTGCGTGGAGCAGGGACAGGCCGGGCTGGGCTGGCGACGCGCACCGTACACTTGGTGCGAGGGGCTGGAACAGGCCGGACCGTACTGGGGACACACACCACTGGCTCTACCTCGGGATCTGGAACGGGCCGGACCGGACTGGTAACACACCCCAGTACCTCTCGCCGTGCCTCTACATCCTCCATCCCCTCTTCGACCAGTGGCCCCCGTAACCTGGCGGCCTCCTCTGGCAACCCGCTGGGCCGCTCTATCGCGGCCTCCTGCTGGTCCGACGTCGTGAGCCCCCCTAAAAAAATTTCTGGGGGTCTCTCCTCCCCGTGGGCCAGGCCTCCATCGTTCTCGCCAGACTCTCACCCCACTGCTCCAAAGTCCAACCTCTCTCCTCTTCTCTTGGCTTGGCCCAGTCGAGACTCCTACTCAACTGCTCCCAAGTCCATCCTCTCTATTCTTCACGCTGCTTGGTCCTGTTATGGTGGTTTCTTCTGTCACGATCGTCTAAGGAGGGAGAGGACCAAGGCGCAGCGTTGAAAGCAAACATATTTATTTTATCAAGATCACACGATCAAAACAACGAAACGTGACGTCCTTGGTTACAAAAACAAACCAACACGGAACAAGAAACCACAACACAAAGTGAAAAGACCGATAGTTAAATATGGCTCCCAATCAGAGACAACCAGCTGTCACTCGTTGCCTCTGATTGGGAGTCACTCAGCCCAACATAGAAAATCAAACATAGAATACACACCCTGGCTCAACATAACATTGTCCCCAGAGCCAGGGTGTGACAATTATTTACTATTTTACACCTAGGGTTAGTATACATGATTTTAACCCAATTCATAAGAGATTGTCCGAAATTGAAATGCTCCAGGCATTTATATATAAACCCCAGTCTCACTTTATCAAATGCCTTTTCGAAGTCTGCTATGAATAGTAGGCCTGGTTTCCAAGATTTTTCATAGTGTTCTATTGTTTCCAATACTTGCCTTATATTATCTCCAATTATTTTACATTTTAGTCATTTAGCAGACGCTCTTATCCAGAGCGACTTACAGTTAGTGAGTGCATACATTTTTCATACTGGCCCCCTGTGGGAATCAAACCCACAACCCTGGCGTTGCAAATGCCATGCTCTACCAACTGAGCTACACGGGGCCCGTCCAATGTATCGCCCATGTAAAAAACCTGTCTGATTAGAATGAATAATGTCCGACAATACCTTTTTAATTCTATGCGCTATACATTTTGCTAGAATTTTTGCATCACAACACTGAACTGTAAGGGGCCTCTAATTTTTTTTATGGACTGGACTTTATATTTTCCACTTGTATCCTGTTTCAGTAATAATGAGATCAGACCTTCTTCTTGAGTGTCAGATGATCTACCATTTACATAGGAGTGGTTAAAACATGCTAATAACGGTCCTCTTGGTATATCAAAAAAGGTTTGGTATACCTCGACTGGTATGCCATCCAACCCTGGAGTTTTCCCAGACTTAAAGTCTTTAATTGCATCCAGAAGTTCCTCCTCTGTAATTTCACCTTCACATGAGTCTTTCTGTGTGGCTGTTAATTTGACATTATCAATAGAAAAAAAATCTCTACAATTTGCTTCAGTTAGAGGAGATGGAGGCGACTGAAACGAAAACATATGCTTAAAGTACTTTGTTTCCTCCTTCAAAATATAATTTGGTGAATCATGGGTGACTCCGTCATTTGTAACCAGTTTCAATAAATTATTTTTGGTAGCATTCCTATGTTGAAGATTTAAAAAGAATTTGGTGCATTTTTCCCCATATTCCATCCAGTTTGCTTTATTTTTATAATATATTACACTTGATCTTTCTTGAATAAGTTTCTCCATTTCTTTTTGTTTTTCCTCTAATTTATTCTGAGCCTCTATGTTACAGTTTTTATTGCTATCTATCTGTTCTGCTAGACCTTCTATTTCCTTTGTTAGTATGGACTCTTTCGACCTAAATTGCTTTTGTTTTCGAGATGAGTACTGAATTGCATGGCTTCTAAAGGCACATTTAAAGGTGTCCCATACAATAAGGGGATTTGCTGTACCTATGTTATGTCGGAAAAAATAATTTATAAATTCCTCTGTCCTAGATAAAAACAAGTTATCATCCAATAGGCTTTGATTAAATGTCCAATATCCTCGCCCACATGGAAATTCAGTAAGAGTAATGTATATGCCAATTATATGATGGTCCGACGGCATTCTGTCCCCTATCAACACTTTTTAAACTTTTGGTGCCAACGAGAATGACATAAGAAAGAAGTCAAGACGACTAGCTTGATTGAGTCTCCGCCATGTATATCTCACTAGATCAGGATATTTAAGCCTCCATATATCTATAATATATATATTGGTGTAAACCCTGCTTTTATTCACCCCTTCAGTTAATAGATATCTTGGTATAAACCCTGCTTCTAGTCATCTCCTTCAGTTAATAGATATCTTGGTGTAAACCCTGCTTCTAGTCATGTCCTTCAGTTAATATATATCCTACTGTAAACCCTGCTTCTAGTCATGTCCTTCAGTTAATATATATCCTACTGTAAACCCTGCTTCTAGTCATCTCCTTCAGTTAATAGATATCTTGGTGTAAACCCTGCTTCTAGTCATCTCCTTCAGTTAATATATATCCTACTGTAAACCCTGCTTCTAGTCACCCCCTTCAGTTCAGTGAAACTGTCATAGAGGGAAGAAAGGTAACCGTCTTGGCTCAAATGTAGGCCTGCCAGCCGTGTGCTTCATTGAAAGAAATACGTAAACACGAAAGTACAAGTTTCAATTTATCAAGGCATGAAATCATAAATACAGCACACATATTTATGACAGCAGAAATGTACAGTATCTAACACCAAACAGATTGTATATAAATATATTACATGACATCGTGAAAAAAGACATAATGGACAGCTAGACAGAAACGTAACTGAAGATATGAAACACAAACTTTCTGTCCAACAGTACAAAGCTCAAAAGCAGGTCCGTTTTCAACACTCTCTTACAGCGATAACGTATTTACATGGTTTTCTTACACACAGCAAATAACAGATTCACAACATTCTGTTACAACACGGCAGTTTGTTAGCTTTCAGCATGTTCACTTGCAGTGTGTCTTAGTGCAGTATAACTGAGCGTCCATTTTGTTTCTCTGTGTATTAGTTCTTGCTGTCAGCATGTTCCCTTGCAGTGTGTCTTAGTGCAGTATAACTGAGCGTCCATTTTGTTTCTCTGTGTATTAGTTCTTGCTGTCAGCATGTTCCCTTGCAGTGTGTCTTAGTGCAGTATAACTGAGCGTCCATTTTGTTTCTCTGTGTATTAGTTCTTGCTGTCAGCATGTTCCCTTGCAGTGTGTCTTAGTGCAGTATAACTGAGCGTCCATTTTGTTTCTCTGTGTCTTAGTGCAGTATAACTGAGCGTCCATTTTGTTTCTCTGTGTATTAGTTCTTGAACATGTCACACAGCAGTTTCTCCATAGGGGTGTTGCCGATGGTCCTGTGGAAGAAGAGGAGCTCGATCCGCTCGGAGCTGACGAAACGCAGAGAGGGCAACAGCAGGAGGAGCTTCCCAAATCTACACCGAGAGAGAGAGAGACAGCGAAGGGTGGTGAGTTATACACTTTGTATTTACAGCAAAGAGATTCCGTCAAAGTCCTGAACTGTCTAAAAAATAGAAAATGAAACTGATTCCAATTCTGTTAAAAGCTATCAAGATAATATCAAGATCAAGTCATTTACAGATCCCTAAAAGTGACATTTGATTTCACCAGCCAATTGAACATACTCTCATTCTTCAGGTTAGTAGCTAGCTATACATACATTGGAATCCAGATCCATGTGGATAAAAGAGCATAAAGGAAGAGTCTTGAGTGCAGGGAGGTCAGTGAGGTTGTGCAGGGAGGTCAGTGAGGTTGTGCAGGGGGGTCAGTGAGGTTGTGCAGGGAGGTCAGTATGATTGTGCAGGGAGGTCAGTGAGGTTGTGCAGGGAGGTCAGTATGATTGTGCAGGGAGGTCAGTGAGGTTGTGCAGGGAGGTCGTAGTGAATCCTACCTGGCAGGCTGACTGGAGTAATGTGATCTAATGTGTTGTCCCAACATCACCTGGGACTGATCCTGTAGGTTCTCTACCTGCTCTGGGTCCTTCAGACCTCGGGTCTCTGTGACAACAAAGAGTAGAAGCCAGTCAAACAATCGTATGTCTTATTATCCACATGGCCAGACAGAATCTGTGGAAGTAGAATTTATACCCCCAGAAATAGAAAGACCTCTGGCAGTAAATCTAATCCAGATCAAACAGAAATATGTATTGCATTACATTCAGCTCTGTTCCCAAAAACATCACCACAGATTATATCTGGCCCTTCTTATTGCAAAGAAATTACACCACCGCAACAACAACAAAAAAAACAACATCCCCCTGACGCCCCAGGCTCCCACCTGGTTTAAAGAGAACGATGGCCTTGAGGCAGGCGAACTCAGTGGGGTCTACGGCCAGGGCTTTGAACCTACTGAAGACCTCCTGGAGCAGACGCAGGTCCAGGCTGCTGTAGGATGTCTTACTCTGCGTGGTGGTGGGGGACACGTCAGGGAGGGACAGCAGAGGACAGCTGTCCAGGGGGAGAGACCACTGGATGGCACACAGCAGGAAGAGTTCAGACCACGCCTCCTCCAGCAGGATCACCTGGAGGGGGACAAAGGAAGTCAGATCAGTGGGGGGGGGTCACACAAGGTTAGAGGTCACTGGTGACAGGTCATAAACATGACATCACAAACTGTGTCTCAAAGTGTCTCAAAACAGTGTCTCAAAACAGGTGGAAGTTGTATCAAACTATTCCTTGCACCATAAAAAAAACATCGCATGTTTACCTGTTTGAGCTATACGACAGTGTTCATATTGACAAACTATCAATTACCAAACGATGTAGTGATATGTTTTATAAGCAGTTTATACTGTAAGTAAACCCTTTAACTGAAGTCTTCATGTACAATCATAGTGTCCTGTCTTACCTGGTCTCTGAAGGGGAGATTGGAGAACACTGGAAGGTTCTTGGCCCATTTAACAGACATAAAGAGAAGCCGGGCTGAAGTCTCGTACACGTTCTCTGTACTGGAAGGGTACAGGGACATGTGGTAGTCTGAGGACGCCCTCTCTGGCTCGTTACTGGTCACATCAATGTTCTCATCAACTGTGAAAGAAGTGAAATGATTTAAATACAAAGATAAAACCTGGACATTATGGAAACAGTGAGAGAAACTGTAAATACGTGAGAAAGAAAGATGAAGTAGAAAGAAAGAAAGAAAGAAAGAAAGAAAGAAAGAAAGAAAGAAAGAAAGAAAGAAAGAAAGAAAGAAAGAAAGAAAGAAAGAAAGAAAGAAAGAAAGAAAGAAAGAAAGAAAGAAAGAAAGAAAGAAAGAAAGAAAGAAAGAAAGGGAGGAAAAGCAGCCAACAAAGCCATAATAAAACCCTCCTCACCATCCTCAGGCTCCAGTTTAGCGCATGTCTCAGCGGTCATGAGGCTGACCATGAAGCGGTGGTTGTTCTGAGGGCTGGGGGAGGAGCCACAGCGCTGTGGGGGGGCAGAGGAGGAGCTGGTGGAGGTGGAGGTGATGTGGGGCCGGGTGATCACTGAGCAGGAGGAGGAAGAGGAGGAAGAGGAAGTGGGATCCCGTGTGGTGGCCAGGTGCTCCTTGTCTGTGTCCACGTCGATGGAGTCCAGATGCACCTGAGACGTGCTGCGGGGCTGACGCTCGTTCTGGACAGCTGGGGGGGGGGGGGAGTTAAGACACACCTTTACACTTCACCGTCCAAGGAGACAGACTGCTCAACAAACATATCCCAACTCTAACCTGAACTATACAAACTTTCAGATCTATTCATACTGAAAAACAGATTATTATCTTTGACTCCAAATAAATGAATTTCACCGACTCACCATCTTTGTTCATGCCTGCCTGTAGGCACTTCTTCAGCCGACAGGCTTGGCACTGGTTCCGATGGGCCTTATCCACTGGGCACATGCCCGTACCAGCCTGACACCTGTTGGGATGAGCAGAGGAAAACATATCTTTAGCAGAGTTTCACAGTATGTGAAATAATACATTATTCTAGAGATTTAAACGTCAACTAAGAAGTCGGGATCAACTTAAATGTATTAAAATCACATTTTTTTATTTTATTTATTTGTATGTAAAGTTGTGATGACACAGTTAGCCTATCTATCAGTGGGTAGTTTGACTGTACACTAGGCTACAGTGTCTGTTACCACGGCGACTCACCTGTATATGAGTCTCCGTCGGACGCTGCGTTTGAAGAACCCGCTGCAGCCGTTGCAGGCGTAGATGCCGTAGTGTTTTCCACTGCTGGTGTCTCCACAGACCTTACAGAGCAGCGCTGGACTCAGGGCTTTACCCGGGGCTGGACTCTTTGCTGGGGGACAATAGAGAGAGAGAGAGAGGTGGGGTAGTTTGAGACAGTAGTTAGAGACAGCATAGTTGATCCAACTATCAAATAATTGAACATTTTAATTAAGCAACATCACTTTTTTCTCTCCAACATAAATAATATAATTCTCAATTATTTGTTATTCCAAAAATAGTATTTTCTACTCATTGAAAATTAATATTTGTATCAATGAAATAAAAATAAATTTCAATGCATTCAATTTGAAACGTCAGCGCTGATAGAAAGCAGACATTTTACTTTAAAGTATTTGAAATTTGGAGCCGCACACAGACTAAGCTTGTAATCTGCATAATATCTATACGTTGACTGTTATCAGTAACAATTCCGTCAGGCTCATCATGGTGCCAGCAATCTGGACAGCAACCTGTTGTTTCTAATGGGAGAACGCAGCACTGAGGTCTCACCTGCTCTGCCAGTAAAGAAGAAAAGCGCCCACACGTGGTAAATGCTGATCCCAAGTGCTTCACTGTGGAACACAATCTATAATAAACTATGTGTATTGCGGTCTGAACTTCGTTGGTTGTGTTGCAAGAATAAAGCAACTCTGGAGCAGCATTTAACATGAGCGGCTTTTATTTCCTTTATTCGCCGAGCTTTTGGCCCGAGCACCAGCTTTTAGAAATAATGTGAAGTCCATATCAGCCAAACATTTACCTCCTCTGCTGTCACAGTCGGTGCCACTGCTCCCTGAAGATTGGCTTGGAGAGGAGGAGGAGGGATGGATCTTAGACAGGTGATCCTCCATCATGGTTTGTCAATATGTCCTAACGATGTCTTGTGGACCGGTCGCTTTCCCCCCCCAGAGGTTACTGTAAACGGCTTAGAAGTTCTGAAATCGTTTCCCAACGCAATGACGAGCCTAGCTGCTGTGTGGCAATCAGCGACGATGCAGGAAAAGTTAGTCGAAGTGTCACTGCCAATCTATTGGAGTGCAGAAATGTCCTGATGGATGGGTAGCTCTGACTGGCAGATGGCTGGTCAGTTCGGTTCCTCTTTAGGCCAGATCCACTCCCCCCTATGGTCACCCAGTCACTGGATGTCCTGTATCCACGTTGTCTCTCCTTCCTCGGTCCCTTGGTGACGGAGATACGATGATCTCTCAGTCTCTCCTTCCTCTCTGTCCCTTGGTGATGGAGATACGATGATCTCTCAGTCTCTCCTTCCTCTGTTCCTTTGGTGATGAAGATACGATGATCTCTCAGTCTCTCCTTCCTCTCTGTCCCTTGGTGACGGAGATACGATGATCTCTCAGTCTCTCCTTCCTCTGTTCCTTTGGTGATGGAGATACGATGATCTCTCAGTCTCTCCTTCCTCTCTGTCCCTTGGTGACGGAGATACGATAATCTCTCAGTCTCTCTCAGGTCCTGGATAGTCTCTTGGTCTCTGTAACAGTGGTGTGATCTGCTGGACAGTGGAAGTTAGTTAACACTGTCAGTTCCTCTGTCCTGTCCTCCCTCTTGGCCAGAGCTGTGTGTGTCTGTGGGTCCTCCCTGGTGGGAGCTCCTCTAAAGGGGAGACCGTGGGGACGGGTAGTGGGGGGCAGGATTAGTCCACAGCGCTGTGTAAGCACATGCTGCTCATTACTCATCCTCTTAATCTTTACTGTTCATCCACTGGTCTGATCAATCAGTCACATTGCCAGGACTTAGAACAATGTGGAACAAGGGGGGGGGAAATATTAAAAGAGAAGAATAGAGAAGGTCACAGAGGGCTGTAACTTTATACCTGTCTCTCTCTCTCTCTCTCTCTCTCTCTCTCTCTCTCTCTCTCTCTCTCTCTCTCTGTGTCTCTCTCTCTCTCTCTGTGTCTCTCTCTGTGTCTCTCTCTCTCTCTCTCTCTCTCTCTCTCTCTCTCTCTCTCTCTCTCTCTCTCTCTCTCTCTCTCTCTCTCTCTCTCTCTCTCTCTCTCTCTCTCTCTCTCTCTCTCTCTCTCTCTCTCTCTCTCTCTCTCTCTCTCTCTCTCTCTCTCTCTCTCTCTCTCTCTCTCTCTCTCTCTCTCTCTCTCTCTCTCTCTCTCTCTCTCTCTCTCTCTCTCTCTCTCTCTCTCTTACTCTCTCTTGCCGTCAGTCAACAGCCCTCTACGGTGTCAGTGCCTTTTAAAGGGATAATTACATGGACCGGGCAGCACATTATTATGTTTGCCGGACCCATCAATTTGTATTGCCCCCTCTCTCTCCATTTCCCCCTTGCCTCTGTGTGAATTCCAGCTCAATTTCCCCCTGTATATTTGATCTGTGTGATTGCTCCCCATTCAGTGTTTGCCAAGCTACCCAGCTGACCCATTATATCCCATTTAGACTCTCTTTTAACAGACTGGAGGGATTGGAGATCGCCCTGGTCCAATGGCGGTCTGGGGGGTTTGCAGAGGAGAATAATTGAATTTTAAATGGCTAAATTATGTTTTGGGTTGGACTAATGTTGTCTGTCTATCAGTCAGTTAGTTGTGGGAGAGAAGAGGGGAGCCTATGCATTATTCAGCGGTGAGCATGGTGAGGATGGACATATAGGATCATTACACAGTCATTACACCATAACCATACCTGGTATAGGTCTACCTGGCATAGGTCTACCTGGTATAGGTCCACTGTCCCAGTATCATAACCATACCTGGTATAGGTCCACCTGGTATAGGTCCACCTGGTATAGGTCCACCTGGTATAGGTCTACCTGGTATAGGTCTACCTGGTATAGGTCCACTGTCCCAGTATCATAACCATACCTGGTATAGGTCCACTGTCCCAGTATCATAACCATACCTGGTATAGGTCTACCTGGTATAGGTCTACCTGGTATAGGTCCACTGTCCCAGTATTTTGTTCTAGTTCTATAAGCACACCAGATTCAACTAATCAAGGGCATGATGATTAGCTGATTAGTTGAATCAAGTGTTGCTGTGCAGAACTAGAAGAAAAATGTGAAACTTTGGAAAACACGTTAAGAAATAATACTTGAAAGGGTCAAATATAAGCTTCAATAGGAACGACGCCTGAAGGCAACAGTTGTATGATAGTTGCAGAATGATTATTCACATCTGGAGTCACCAGTCAGACTGCATCCTGGCGCCATCACAACTATCACCTGGAGTCACCAGTCAGACTGCATCCTGGCGCCATCACAACTATCACCTGGAGTCACCAGTCAGACTGCGTCCTGGCGCCATCACAACTATCACCTGGAGTCACCGGTCAGACTGCGTCCTGGCGCCATCACAACTTTCACCTGGAGTCACCGGTCAGACTGCGTCCTGGCGCCATCACAACTTTCACCTGGAGTCACCGGTCAGACTGCGTCCTGACGCCATCACAACTTTCACCTGGAGTCACCGGTCAGACTGCGTCCCGGCGCCATCACAACTTTCACCTGGAGTCACCGGTCAGACTGCGTCCCGGCGCCATCACAACTTTCACCTGGAGTCACCAGTCAGACAGCATCCTGGCGCCATCACAACTTTCACCTGGAGTCACCAGTCAGACTGCGTCCCGGCGCCATCACAACTTTCACCTGGAGTCACCAGTCAGACTGCGTTCTGGCGCCATCACAACTTTCACCTGGAGTCACCGGTCAGACTGCGTCCTGACGCCATCACAACTTTCACCTGGAGTCACCAGTCAGACTGCGTCCTGACGCCATCACAACTTTCACCTGGAGTCACCAGTCAGACTGCGTCCTGACGCCATCACAACTTTCACCTGGAGTCACCAGTCAGACTGCGTCCTGGCGCCATCACAACTTTCACCTGGAGTCACCGGTCAGACTGCGTCCCGGCGCCATCACAACTATCACCTGGAGTAACCGGTCAGACTGCGTCCCGGCACCATCACAACTTTCACCTGGAGTCACCGGTCAGACTGCATCCTGGCGTCATCACAACTTTCACCTGGAGTCACCGGTCAGACTGCGTCCTGGCGCCATCACAACTTTCACCTGGAGTCACCAGTCAGACTGCGTCCTGGCGCCATCACAACTTTCTGGTGATTTCATCAGTTGTTGTTATCTCATACAGTTGACTGGTTTCAGTGAATAATGTTAATCTGGACATACGACGCTCACTACAATATGGCCACGCTTGCAGTTTCTCTATTCACTGCTACTTGGCACATGAATGACATCAGACAAGACATCTGTCTTCTACAATAATTTTGTTTGTTTGTTGTTTTGTTGTTCTGCTGATTATTCACTTTCCTGGCAAGAGATCTATAACCCCCGCTGTTAGACACAACTACATTTACTATATGATTCAGACACAACAACAACAAAAAAACAGTGTAAGAAAACGCTTTATTTTTTTGTAAATGTTTCACTTTAGCCGTCCAAGTATCTGATCAGTGATTTGATTCAGAGTTGCTCCTGTTCTGATCCCACACACAGCAGTTACTAAACAACCACCTGTTGAGGCTGAAGGGACGCCACAGCACAGGCCGCATTCTATATCTTTTAATCAATCAATCAAACAAACTTTATTAATAAAGCATATCATTTTTTTTTTGTTAACCTCTTAAGGATCTGACCCTTTTTTTCAATTTTCGCCTAAAATGACCCAAATCTAACTGCCTGTAGCTCAGGACCTGAAGCAAGGATATGCATATTCTTGATACCATTTGAAAGGAAACACTTTGAAGTTTATGGAAATGTGAAATGTATGTAGGAGAATATAACACATTCGATCTGGTAAAAGATAATACAAACAAAAAAAACATGCATTTTCTATCATTTCTTTCGTTCCATCATCTTTGAAATGCAAGAGAAGGCCACAATATAATATTGCAGTTTAGGCGCAATTTAGATTTGCAGTGTGTGCAAAGTTTCAGATTGATCTAGTGAAGCATTGCAATACTGGACTATTTTGTATCAAGTCTGCCCAAATGTGCCAAATTCGTCAGTTGACACATTTTCAAGTACATAACTATAGAGAACATACAAACATGGTATGGTAATACAAAATGGAAGTTTGCACACTCCCAGGAATGTCATACATGATGGATCATTAGCTTATACACTAACTTTCACACCTCTAGATGGCCGGGCGGGGTGGGTGTGGAGCCAGAGACAGCAGGGGTTCAAACTGTAGAACCCAGTTCCTACATTTGAATATAAAAATGGATTTCATCAAACAAAACTATGCTACATTTTATCTCTGGGACCCTCAGGATGACAAATCAGAGCAAGATTACTGAATGTAAGTACATCATTTACCTTCAGAGGTGAATGTATCAAACCAGTTGTCATGATATGTTTTTTGTTGTTGTGCACTCTCCTCAAACAATAGCATGGTATTTTTTCCCTGTAATAGCTACTGTAAATTGGACAGTGCAGTTCGATTAAGAAGAATTTAAGCTTTCTGCCCATATAAGACATGTCTATGTCCTGGAAAGTTTGCTGTTACTTACAACAGTCATGCTAATCACATTAGCGCACGTTAGCTCAACCGTCCCGTATACGGGACACCGATCTCGTAGAGGTTAATTTAATGTGAAATAAACAATACTTTGCATAACTGGATAGAATTGATGAGGTATACAGTATTCTACAGGATCATGTAACTGCCATATTCCACATATCCCATCCTTGCCTGATTACCCCACACAGTATTACAGAAGTACACAGTACATCCCAAAAAAAACTGGGCAGAATTGAGGGGGAACTTGCTACAGGATAATTCAGCTCAGTGTTGTCATTGGGGCCCCATTATCAACACTGTAGCCTAAAGCCTCATTCACCATAAGCACTCTGTTACGTTGCACCGGATGTCATTCATTTCAATGGGGACGTCCACAATGGAGTGGCATCACAACGCCCCCTTGCAGTTGAAGGCTCCGATGCGAGATGGACGCCGCACACATAGAATTTTCCCTAACTTTGCCTAGTCTTCAGTCCACAAAGAACAGGAAGTTACCATAACCACAGAAGACAATGAAAATATGTAGTTTTCGGTGATGGCTTTATGGGATTGCTAGCAACTTGTAAACAATTACCCATTCCTATAAGTGACTACTATTTTAATAGTAATGTTAAATAATAGACATTGGCTGTTAAACCATTTATATTATATGACTGTTGCCTCCCGTTTTAGTTTAATGTGGTGGTAATGACGTTTGTTTTTGATAATTATTAGGTGGAGGTCGCTAGCTACAGTATCATCAATCTAGCTTTTAGCTAGCTACACTGGTATCTTCAACCTAGCCTAGCTTTTAGCTAGCTACAGTGGTATCTTAAACCTAGCCTAGCTTTTAGCTAGCTACACTGGTATCTTCAACCTAGCCTAGCTTTTAGCTAGCTACAGTGGTATCTTCAAACTAGCCTAGCTTTTAGCTAACTACAGTGGTATCTTCAACCTAGCCTAGCTTTTAGCTAGCTACAGTGGTATTTTCAACCTGGCCTAGCTTTTAGCTAGCTGGCTGGCTAGCTGCTCTGTAAGCTAGCATGACTTGCTAGAAAGTTAGAGAAACAAGTTGAGGAAAAAGTAACTAAACTAAACATGTTTTATTATCACCTGAAATAATATGTTTCTCCTGTCTTGAATGAAAAGGTCATATTTTGCAATCTCCCAAAATAATAATAATAATAATAATAATAATAATCTCTTTACCACAAAAATTGCTTAGAGATCAGATTATACGTCGATGTCAGCAAGTTCCACCTGGAGAAGACACAAAACAGCTTAAAACCCATTGTAAACCAGCTAATCAGCTTACATCACTATAAAACTTAGTCTTCTACTTAGGGGTACCATAGACTGTGATCAGACCAGTAGTGGGTGAGGTGGGGGAGGGAGGAGAAGAAAACAATTAGCCCAAAAGATTAAAAGAGCAGTAAAGAAGACAGAATCCTGGTGATGGGCATCTTTAGCCATATGGTGGCCGCTGCTCTCTGTTCCATACTTGTCTGTAACACTGATGACCTCTGAGAGATTTACCCGGTAGCTAATTAGTGTTCTGAGCGAGGTCACTGATTGTCAATTTTTTTTTGGGGATTGGTTGGATTTATCTCGTTTAATGTCTTATTTTGTCATGAGTGTCATAACGGCTGATGTGGATGCGGTGTTGGAGTCAGGCGCAGGACACAGAAGCTAGTTGATCCGACTTTAATAGTCACCGGAGCAAAATACAATATAAACGGACCTCGAAAACAGGAGGCGAGCGATTACGCAAAACAGTGCGTAAAGTGCGAACAGCACTAACAAAAGAGAAAACGAATAACCTACACCAACAGACAGGCGTACAACAACACACAATATACCTAACACAAAACAGGGAACTTATAGGCCACGTAATTAGGACACAAACAGAAACAGGTGTACCAGACAGACCAAAGCAATCAACACACGAAACATACAACGGTGGCAGCTAGTATTCCGGGGACGGCGAACGCCGAAGCCTGCCCGAACCAGGAGGAGGAGCAGCCTCGGCCGAAACCGTGACAGTACCCCCCCCTTGACGCGCGGCTCCAGCCGTGCGCCGACCCCGGTTTCGGGGACGGCCAGGAGGACGCAGACCCGGGCGCGTGGGATGCCCACGGTGGAACTCTGTCAGGAGGGATGGGTCGAGGATGTCCCTCCTAGGCACCCAGCACCGTTCCTCCGGACCGTACCCCTCCCACTCCACGAGATACTGGAGACCACTCCTCCGGCGCCTCGAGTCCAATATAGTCCGGACCCTGTACGCCGGTGCCCCCTCGATGTCCAAAGGGGGTGGAGGGGTCTCTCCTATCTCCTCCTCTTGGAGTGGACCAGCTACCACCGGCCTGAGAAGAGACACATGGAACGAGGGGTTAATATTTTTGTACTCAATAGGCAGTTGTAATCTGTAACACACCTCGTTCAATCTTCTCAGGACTTTGAAGGGCCCCACAAACCGCCGACCCAGCTTCCGGCAGGGCAGGCGGAGGGGCAGGTTTCGAGTCGAGAGCCAGACTCGATCTCCCGGTGCGTACACCGGCCCCTCACTGCGGTGGCGATCGGCGCTCGCCTTCTGTTGACGGATGGCACGCTGCAGATGGACATGGGCAGCGTCCCACGTCTCTTCTGAGCGCCGAATCCACTCGTCCACCGCAGGGGCCTCGGTCTGGCTCTCGTGCCACGGTGCCAGGACCGGCTGATACCCTAAAATACACTGGAAAGGTGTTAATCCGGTGGAGGAGTGGCGGAGAGAGTTCCGGGCCATCTCTGCCCAGGGGATATACCTCGACCACTCCTCCGGCCGGTCCCGGCAATAGGACCTCAAAAACCTACCCACATCCTGGTTAACACGTTCAACCTGCCCATTGCTCTCTGGGTGGTACCCCGAGGTAAGGCTAACCGAGACCCCCAGGCGTTCCATGAAAGCCCCCCAGACTCTGGAGGTGAACTGGGGACCTCGGTCGGACACAATATCCTCGGGGACCCCATAGTGCCGGAACACGTGGGTAAAGAGGGCCTCGGCGGTCTGTAGGGCAGTAGGGAGACCCGGCAGTGGGAGGAGACGACAGGCCTTAGAAAACCGATCCACAACGACCAAAATGGTAGTATTACCCTGGGAAGGGGGTAGATCGGTCACAAAATCTACCGAGAGGTGGGACCATGGTCGTTGTGGAATGGGCAGAGGATGTAACTTACCCCTGGGCAAATGTCTAGGTGCCTTACACTGGGCACACACCGAGCAGGAGGAGACATAAACCCTCACATCCCTGGCTAACGTTGGCCACCAGTATTTCACGCTAAGGCAGTGCACCGTCCGACCAATACCAGGATGTCCAGAGGAGGGTGATGTATGAGCCCAAGAAATAAGCCGATCACGAACCTCGAGCGGAACGTACGTCCGCCCCACAGGACACTCGGGGGGAGTAGGGTCGGTACGCAGCGCCCGCTCGATTTCCGCATCGACCTCCCATACTACCGGAGCCACCAGACAAGACTTCGGCAGTATGGAAGTAGGCTCAATGGACCTCTCCTCCGTGTCATACTGTCGGGACAGTGCGTCTGCCTTACCGTTCTGGGACCCAGGGATGTATGTGATCTTAAAAACAAACCGGGTCAGGAACATGTTCCACCTAGCCTGACGAGGGTTCAATCTCCTAGCTGCCCGGATGTACTCCAGGTTACGGTGATCAGTCAGAATGAGAAAAGGGTGTTGAGCCCCCTCAAGCCAATGCCTCCACACCTTTAGGGCCTGGACTACAGCTAACAGCTCCCTGTCCCCAACGTCATAATTGCGCTCCGCCGAGCTGAGCTTCTTGGAGTAGAACGCACAGGGGCGGAGCTTAGGTGGCGTGCCGGACCGTTGTGACAGGACTGCCCCAATACCGGTCTCGGACGCGTCCACCTCTACTTGGAAAGGCAAAGAGGGATCCGGATGCGCCAGCACCGGGGCCGAGGCGAACAGGTTCTTCAGCTTGACAAATGCCCTGTCCGCCTCAGCTGACCACTGCAAGCGCACCGGACCCCCCTTTAGCAGGGACGTAATGGGAGCTGCAACCTGTCCAAAACCCCGGATAAACCTCCGGTAGTAATTAGCAAAACCCAAGAACCGCTGCACCTCTTTTACGGTGGTTGGAGTTTGCCAATTACGCACAGCTGATACCCGATCTACCTCTATCTCCACGCCAGACGCGGACAACCGATAACCCAAAAAGGAGACGGACTCCTGGAAGAACAGGCATTTCTCTGCCTTGACATACAAGTCATGCTCCAACAGTCGTCTCAATACTCGGCGCACCTGGGCTACATGCTCGGCTCGTGTAGAAGAATACACTAGAATGTCGTCAATGTACACCACTACACCCTGCCCATGCATGTCCCGGAAAATCTCATCAACAAAGGATTGGAAGACTGAAGGAGCATTCATTAACCCGTATGGCATGACGAGATACTCGTAATGACCCGAGGTGGTGCTAAATGCTGTTTTCCATTCATCCCCCTCCCTAATGCGCACCAAATTGTACGCGCTCCTGAGATCCAACTTTGTGAAAAACCGCGCTCCGCGTAATGACTCCGTCATCGTCGCAATCAGTGGAAGTGGGTAACTGTATTTTACTGTGATCTGATTGAGACTACGGTAATCAATACACGGGCGCAATCCCCCGTCCTTTTTCTTCACAAAGAAGAAACTCGAGGAGACCGGAGAAGTAGAGGGCCGTATGTATCCCTGTGCCAAGGACTCGGCTATGTAACTCTCCATAGCCGCAGTCTCCTCTTGAGACAAGGGATACACATGACTCCTGGGAAAAGCTGCTCCGGTCTGGAGATTTATCGCACAGTCCCCCTGTCTATGAGGAGGTAGTCTTGCTGCCCTCGATTTGCTAAACGCTAGTGCTAAATCCTTATACTCGGGGGGAATGCGCAGTGCGGGCACTTGGTTCGGACTCTCTACCGAGGTTGCCCCTATGGAAACACCTAGACATCTCCCTACACACTGGGCAGACCACTCCATAAGAGCCCTCTGTTGCCACGCTATGGTAGGATCGTGGGTGCTTAACCAGGGAAGCCCTAACACCACTGGGTACGCAGGAGAGTCAATCAGATAAAACTGTATGATTTCCTCATGACCCCCCTGCGTCGTCATAGTCAGTGGTGCTGTGACATCCCTGATCAGACCCGACCCCAACGGCCGGCTGTCTAAAGCATGGACAGGGAATGGAACTTCTACCGGCCGAAGGGGGAATTCCTAACCTAGCACAAAATGCCCGATCAATAAAGTTCCCAGCTGCGCCTGAATCTACTAGCGCCTTATGCTGGGAATGAGGTGCCACCTGTGGAAAACGCACAGGAATACTCATGTGACCAACAGAAAGCTCTGGGTAAGTGGGGCGCCTACTCACCTGAAATGACTCCCCAGTGCGTGACCTGTTGTCCCCTCTCTCAGAAAACCCTCCCCAGCACCTGGCCGCGGTGTGTCCTCCACGGCCACAGTTGGTGCAGGGGGTGGCCTTCCTCGGGTTCTCCCTCCTCCTCTCTCTAGCGCCAGCACCCCCGAGCTCCATAGGAATTGGCTCGGAGGTGCTGGAGGATGGAATGGACGACCCCCACTCGGGACGTCCGCGGGTGGCCAGCAGGGTGTCAAGCCGGATGGAGATGTCCACCAGCTGGTCGAAGCATAGGTTGGTGTCCCTGCAGGCCAGCTCCCGACGAACGTCCTCTCGCAGGCTACACCGGTACTGGTCGATGAGGGCCCTCTCATTCCATCCCGCATCCGCAGCTAACGTCCGGAACTCCAGTGCGAACTCCTGTGCGCTCCTCTTCTCCTGTCGGAGGTAGAACAGACGCTCCCCCGCCGCCTTCCCTTCAGGTGGGTGATCGAAGACTGCCCGGAAGCGGCGGGAGAACTCAGCGTAGGTGATGGTAGCTGCGTCCATTCTCCTCCATTCGGCATTGGCCCATTCCAACGCCTTCCCGGATAGACAGGAGATGAGGGCGGAGACGCTCTCGTATCCCGAGGGCGCTGGGTGTATAGTCGCCAGGTATAGTTCTATCTGCAGGAGGAACCCCTGACACCCATCTGCAGAACTGTCATATGCCCTCGGGAGCGAGAGCCGAATACCACTGGGTTCCGGCGCTGAGAGAGGAGGATTGACCGGTAGTGATGGGATGGTGTATGTGGACGTGGGCACCTCTCCACTAGCCAACCGGTGCAGAGTGTTGGACACCTCGCCTAGAACGGCCTCCATTTGCCGGATCATGGAGTCCTGCTGACTGAGGCGTTCTTCCAGTGTCCAGGCTGTCGTCGCTGATCCTGCTGACTCCACATGGGTGTGTTGTTCTGTCATAACGGCTGATGTGGATGCGGTGTTGGAGTCAGGCGCAGGACACAGAAGCTAGTTGATCCGACTTTAATAGTCACCGGAGCAAAATACAATATAAACGGACCTCGAAAACAGGAGGCGAGCGATTACGCAAAACAGTGCGTAAAGTGCGAACAGCACTAACAAAAGAGAAAACGAATAACCTACACCAACAGACAGGCGTACAACAACACACAATATACCTAACACAAAACAGGGAACTTATAGGCCACGTAATTAGGACACAAACAGAAACAGGTGTACCAGACAGACCAAAGCAATCAACACACGAAACATACAACGGTGGCAGCTAGTATTCCGGGGACGGCGAACGCCGAAGCCTGCCCGAACCAGGAGGAGGAGCAGCCTCGGCCGAAACCGTGACAATGAGTCACGAGGAAAATGGTAAAGACACACGCGCACGCCTTCTCGTTCTAAGTGTTTGTCAATTCCAGTATTTACTGTAGGTACCTCCAATGTTACACAGTTTTATTCTAGCCCAGTACTAACACACTTTAATTCAAAGACTCAATTCAGCAAAAAGATTATGCAAACCGCAAACAGGTATCACAACAGTTGTGAAAATATGCACCTACACTTTACACCGTATGTGGTTGACTTGGGACGTGACGTATTTGGGTGCTTGTCCGGGATGCATAATTTACATAATAATAATGATAAAGGAACCATTTTGTCACTTACAGATAAAAAAGGCATCTGCCATTTTAAGAGGTTAATCTCTGACCTAAAATTCCAGGGTTAACTCCGGGGTCAACTCCACGACCACCAGACAGAATGGTCACAGTAGGTGACGTGTCAGGATCAGGGTAGGCTCCTAACGTCATTTAGTGGAGAAATGTGCGGCAGGTATCCTAGCGGCTAAGAGCGTTGGGACAGTACCTGTCGATGTGCCCATAAGCAAGGCACTTAACCCTCCTGTAAATCGCTCTGGATAAGAGCGTCTGCTAAATGATCGAAATGTTTAAAGCAGACTAGTGTCCACTCCAGTTAACATGGTCAGGTGAGTTGGCATGGAGGAACAGGGGCAAAATATGCATATTTTATCAGAGTGTTTTCATTATCTGATGGGGGAAATGATTAGGTCGATAGCACAGCCCTGCCTCGTGCCTCGTGTCCTGACTTTAATCTACCAGGTCGCGGTGGTGAGATAATTAGGATGGGGTGGTCACAGCTAATGGCTTTCTACAAGTAATAATAATATGCCATTTAGCAGACGCTTTTATCCAAAGCGACTTACAGTCATGCGTGCATACATTTTTTTTTTGTGTATGGGGTGGTCCCGGGGATCGAACCCACTACCTTGGCGTTACAAGCGCCGTGCTCTACCAGCTGAGCTACAGAGGACCACAAGTAACAGATATACAGTATATAAATATATAAGAAATATACATGAAATATATACATATTCCTATTGTGTATGTTTCACAAGATATACACTTTTGTATATATAGTATGTGGACACCCCTTCAAATTAGTGGATTCGGCTATTTCAGCCACACCCGTTGCTGAAAGGTGTATAAAATCGAGCACACAGCCATGCAATCTCCATAGACAAACATTGGCCCATACTGAAGAGCTCAGTGACATTCAACGTGGCACCGTCACAGGATGCCACCTTTCCAACAAGTCAGTTCGTCAAATTTCTGCCCTGCTAGAGCTGCCCCCGGTCAACTGCAAGTGCTGTTATTGTGAAGTGGAAACGTCTAGGAGCAACAACGGCTCAGCCGCGAAGTGGTAGGCCACACAAGCTCACAGAACTGGACCGGCGAGTGCTGAAGCACGTAAAAATTGCCTGTCCTCGGTTGCAACACTCACTACCGAGTTCCAAACTGCCTATTGAAGCAATGTCCACATAAGAACCATGACCGAGCAGCCTAAAATCTGGAGTGATGAGTCACGCTTCACCGACGGACAAATCTGGGTTTGGCGGATGCCAGGAGAACGCTACCTGCCTGAATGGATATTGCCAACTGTACAGTTTGGTGGAGGAGGAATAATGGTCTGGGGCTGTTTTTCATGGTTCGGGCTAGGCCCCTTAGTTCCAGTGAAGAGAAATCTTAATGCTACAGCATACAATAACATTCTAGACAATTCTGTGCTTCCAAATTTGTGGCAACAGTTTGGGGAAGGCCCTTTCCTGTTTCAGCATGACAATAGCCCCGTGCACAAAGCGAGGTCCATACAGAAATGGTTTGTCAAGATCGGTGTGGAAGAACTTGACTGGCCTGCACAGAGCCCTGTCCTCAACCCCATTGAACACCTTTGGGATGAATTGCAACGCCGACTGCGAGCCAGGCCTAATCGCCCAACACCAGTGCCCGACCTCACTAATGCTCTTGTGGCTGAATGGAAGCAAGTCCCCGCAGCAATGTTTCAACATCTAGTGGAAAGCCTTCCCAGAACAGGGGAGGTTGTTATGGCAGCAAATTGGGGACCAACTCCATATTAATGCCCATGATTTTGGAATGAGATGTTCAACAAGCATGTGTCCACATACTTTTGGCCATGTAGTGTACATTACATTTCTTGAAAAAATATCGAAAATAAAATAAAAAGCGTCTGTTGATAATTTTTTGGCAGACTATGGAATATTTATGTCAGTTTATTATGTAGATTTATTAATGAACAATCTTTCGTTTTTTAATCAAACACCATATACAGTAATACTGTATGTATAGAACATTATGGTTTAAAGGTTGTCTAGGGCGGTGGTTCCCAACCTTTCTTTGAACAGTGATGGGATATAACATTCTGCAGCACACCTAAGATGGTCACGGGACTCGTCTGAAGTCGGTAACACCTGATGTGCCAACTCCGAACCGTTTGGGCTTCAAACTAATATGACCCCACTGTGGAAAGGGGAGACTCTCACGAGCACGATGGTGTTCTCCGTTTTTTCCCCACAAGTGTCACTAGACTCGTCTAGACCCGTACAAATGAATGGAAGTATGGAGATAGTTTTGTGCCAACGAATATCAGGGGTTAAATACGTGTCCAAAAAAACAAAAATATTTCCTGAGCTTCCTTATATCTCCTTGATATAGGACAGACATTTCAAAATCTTATTCCTTATGATTTTTGGACTGTCTTTTTATGAATATGTTATTGAAATCGTTTCTATGGGCTATAGCAGTAAAGGCCAAATTCAATATTTTATCCCCCCCCCCCAAAAAAAAAAAAGTATACCTAAAGAGGTCCTAACATTCCAAATCAAATAGCTAAATAGTCCGTGGTACGACCATCTTAAAATAACTCCCTATGTTAGCTTTTTTTTATTCCATTGTTAAAGTTGCCAAGAATAGGAACGTGGGGTAAAGATCGGAATCGCCAGAAAGCAAATGTGATATCTCAGCGATACTTTTTAAGTATTTGGTACATGTACAAGTACGTGCAGTACATTCAAATCTTCATAACATTCACACCTACGAATGTGGTCATAGATTTACACCCAAATCCTTGACCCAAAGACGATCTCCGGTCTCTATATAGAAAATGATCCCGTCTGTCCACTGTACCTGTTGTTATGACCGCCTACTGTTAGTTAGACAGGCGGAACAAGCCGTTAGATCGCTTTACGTAACAACACACCTGGCTATAGCGGGACGGATGATAGCAAACACGAGTTGGACAGCGTAGACTTGCTTAGATGAGCAGGGTAGAGATTATGGCAAGACAAAGAGATTAGGGCTGCGACTGGGAGAAAGCCTAATATTAGAATTCAAGGTATGATTAGAGCCGCTGGATTGTTACGTGACGATGTTAATGACAGAATGTTTATGTTTTCACACATAGATTTAGGACATGCCCTCAGACACACCAAACCTGCTCTGTTACATCTCAATCATATGGGTTTATTCTCTTTTATAGTTCCTTCATGATTTACATATTTACTTTCTTCTTTGTTTTTCTTTCTTTCTTTCTTTCTTTCTTTCTTTCTCTTTCTTTCTTTCTTTCTTTCTTTCTTTCTTTCTTTATATATATTCATGTTTCTGATGTTCCTGTATCAATTTATTACTACTGTATATACAATTTTTCATAATCGAAAATTAAGTGATTATATAAATGTAATCAAGTACTTAGTATGAGTGCTGACTGTGGTGCTGCCGGTGTCCCGACATCGATGTTTCTGTGTGCTGGGGGAGTGTTATGTCAACCAGGTGATAATGCCTTCTGTGCGATCGATCTTGAGCCTCTTACCTGTGCGTCAGGTGGAAAAGCTCTGGCCGCCCCGCCAACAACCCAACCACCTCCACCTCTCACAAAGCTCATGCCACCTCTTCACTCAGCCTACAGTACCCAATAACGATTTGGTGAGGGAAATGTGACCCTGTTGATTGTCTTCTCCTTTAATCAACAAGTTACTGTAATACAGATCAATGCATTTCAATGTCTAGTCCAAATCAACCAAGCCAAGAAATCCTAGATGTCACGGATCCCACCGGTGCAGCTGCTCATTCCGTTCACCAGTTCCGGAGGTCTACGTCACCGGCCTTCTAGGCGTCACTGATCTGGTTCATTACCACCAACCCCGGACTGTCTTGTCTCATTACGCACACCAGGTTCCCATTCCCCCTGATTAGTATGTGTATATATGTGCCCTGTTGTGTACGGGTCTCGTCCCGTGTATTGTGTAGAGGTTACACCTCGCTCGGGTTACATCCCTTTGTATATATATATATATATATAAGTGTTTGTGTTGGGTGCAGTAAATAAAACCATTAATACATTTTACGTCATTTAGCATACGCTCTTATCCAGGAGCAATTAGGGTTAAGTGCCTTGCTCATGGGCACATTGACAGATTTTTCACCTGGTCGGCTCGGGGATTAGAACCAGCGACCTTTCGGTTACTGGCACAACGCTCTTAACCACTAAGCTACCTGCCACGTATTCCTGTTCCTGTCTTCTAATCATTATACAACTTGACACTAGAAGAAGTTCACGTTCTGAAAATGCCAGGACACATTCAACAACTAACCTCTGCTCCCAGTGAAGCAATAACTCCCAACCCACACAGATCTACAGTAGCTGCCATGGAAGATGGATACTGCATGCACATCACAAATAGCAAGGGAGGTCACTAAGTGCCATGGCTTCTAAAGCCAGGTCACGGTCAACCTGTAGTTTAGGAGTCTGTCCTGTCTAGCACTTTCTCCCCTCAGCCTTAACCTGTGCTGACACCCTGCCTGTCCTGTCCTGTCTAGCACTATCTCCCCTCAGCCTTAACCTGCGCTGACACCCTGTCTGTCTGTCCTGTCGGTCCTGTCTAGCACTACACTGTGCTAGATGAGGGGCACGTTTTCCAAACCCAGTCGGGTATTTTACATTCCTACGACAGTATTTGTTTACTTAGTTTTAGTTACTGCCGGTATATCATTTTGATGTAATTCCAGAAAATTAACGTTGTAAGGGTCACTTCTCAAATGGCAGCCTATTCCATATTGTGCACTAGATACATTTGACCAGGACATAGGGTTCTGGTCAAAGGTAGTGCACTATATCGAGAATAGGGTGCCATTTGGGAGTCGGTCCCCGTCTCCCCTGGCCCATCCTGCCCAGCAAGCACTGCACCTTACTGACTGCTCCTGTCTCTCCTGTCCTGACCTAGATCTCTGATGGTAAACAGCTGCTTCTCAAAGCTACGTGGTGCTGTCCTCAGCAGAACGGACGGCCCAGGGAGGAGGGTGGGAGGGCACCACGGCGCCCGGCCTCAGCCAGCAGGGTTAGTGTATGTGTCCCCAAATAGCACCCTATTCCCTACACTGAGAGTCCCTAACGGCCCTGGTCAAAGGGAGTGCACTATATAGGGAACAGGAAGCCATTTGGGACGCGGCCTAGGTCAGCCGCTCAGCGCTGGGCTGGAGGAGAGGAGATCAGTGTCAGATTGGAGCTTCACTGAGCCCTTTGATGGAGCTCACAGCCCCTGGCTAGTTTAGGAGATCCCCCCCCAGACACTTAACACAGCCAACTGCCCTGCCACTACTACAGACGTGTGACAAGCATCCACGGTTACGGCACACGCACCTCTCAGCGACAACTTTCATGCTGCAGCCCCTGAAAGGTCAGCCACCTGCCTGCTATTAGATGCGCTTCAGCAGGCAGGCATGGGCTTACTGTGGTTGCGTCCCAAATGACATCCTTTTCCCTACAAACTGTAGTGCATCATTTTTTTTTACCAGGACCCATAGGTAATAGGGTGCTGGTCAAAAGTAGTGCACTACATAGGGAATAGATACAGGGAATGGGTTGCCAATTATTTTCCAAATGGCAGTTATTTTCCATGGGCTCTGGTCAAACCAGTGCTCTGTGTAAGGAATAGGGTGCCATTACCTGGGCTCTGGTCAAACCCAGTGCTCTGTGTAAGGAATAGGGTGCCATTACCTGGGCTCTGGTCAAACCCAGTGCTCTGTGTAAGGAATAGGGTGCCATTACCTGGGCTCTGGTCAAACCCAGTGCTCTATGTAAGGAATAGGGTGCCGTTACCTGGGCTCTGGTCAAACCAGTGCTCTGTGTAAGGAATAGGGTGCCATTACCTGGGCTCTGGTCAAACCCAGTGCTCTGTGTAAGGAATAGGGTGCCATTACCTGGGCTATGGTCAAACCCAGTGCTCTGTGTAAGGAATAGGGTGCCATTACCTGGGCTCTGGTCAAACCCTGTGCTCTATGTAAGGAATAGGATGCCATTGTAACAGTGTTGCTTCCGTCCCTCTCCTCGCCCCTACCTGGGCTTGAACCAGGGACCCTCTGCACACATCGACAACAGTCACCCTCGAAGCACCGTTACCCGTCGCTCCACAAAAGCGGCGGCCCTTGCAGAGCTAGGGAAACAACTACTTCGAGGTCTCAGAGCGAGTGACGTCACCGATTGAAATGCTACTAGTGCGCACCGCTAACTAGCTAGCCATTTCACACCGGTTACACCATTACCTGGGCTCTGGTCAAACCCAGTGCTCTGTGTAAGGAATAGGATGCCATTTGGGACAGAGTCATGTCACTGTCTACTTACTGTCATTCATTGGTTGCGACACTTTGGCATTTCATACATAGCGAAGTATCTGATTGTTGGATGAGTAGTTTTATCTGTAGACTGACATGGTTGTATAACTGGGATGTTCCTGTCATTGGTGTCAGTGGGAGTTCAGCCATTCTGACCAATAGGATTATTCTGCATTCTGGAAGACTGAAACAGGCTTCCCTCAACAATTTCCCTGTATTTAGCGCCATCCATCATTCCTTCAATTCTGACCAGTTTCCCAGTCCCTGCCGACTAAAAAACATCCCCACAGCATGATGCTGCCACCACCATGCTTCACTGGGATGGTGTTCTCGGGGTGATGAGAGTTGTTGGGTTTGCGCCAGACATAGCGTTTTCCTTGATTGCCAAAAAGCTCAATTTTAGTCACATCTGACCAGAGTACCTTCTTCCATATGTTTGGGGAGTCTCCCACATGCCTTTTGGCGAACACCAAACGTGTTTGCTTATTTTTTTCTTTATGTAATGGCTTTTTTCTGGCCACACTTCCGTAAAGCCCAGCTCTGTGGAGTGTACGGCTTAAAGTGGTACTATGTACAAATACTCCAATCTCCGCTGTGGAGCTTTGCAGCTCCTTCAGGGTTATCTTCGGTCTCTTTGTTGCCTCTCTGATTAATGCCCTCCTTGCCTGGTCCGTGTGTTTTGGTGGGTGGCCCTCACTTGGCAGGTTGGTTTTGGTGCCATATTCTTTCCATTTTTTAATAATGGATGTAATGGTACTCTGTGGGATGTTCTAAGTTTCAGATATTTTTTTATAACCCAACCCTGATCTGTACTTCTCCACAACTTTGTCCCTGACCTGTTTGGAGAGCTCCTTGGTCTTCATGGTGCCGCTTGCTTGGTGGTGCCTCTTGCTTAGTTGTGTTGCAGACTCTGGGGCCTTTCAGAACAGGTGTGTATATATACTGAGATCATGTGACACTTAGATTGCACACAGGTGGACTTTATTTAACTAATTATGTGACTTCTGAAGGTAATTGGTTGCACCAGATCTTATTTAGGGGCTTCATAGCAAAGGGGGTGAATACATTAGCACGCACCACTTTTCCGTTATTTATTTTGTAGAATTTTTTGAAACAAGTTATTTTTCACCAATTTGGACTATTTTGTGTATGTCCATTACATGAAATCCAAATAAAAATCCATTTAAATTACAGATGTAATGTAATGGACATACATGTAATGCAACAAAATAGGAAAAACGCCAAGGGGGGTGAATACTTTTGCAAGGCACTGTATCTAATCCTTTTGAATGTGAACTCTGATCAAAGAGTAGGATTCGATATTCTTCTAGGTATTCTGTCTATCTACAGGGAAGAATTACCTTTGGTAGTGTAAGCATTTCACTATAAGTATTTTCGTTGATAACTATGTGAATGAAAAAATGGCAGAATTGTATGATAAAATAGTAGTCTTTGTGAACAATAATGAAATCTTTAGAAATTTTCAGAAAATGGTATGATCCGGGTGAAAATATGAACGGTATGGTGAGTGTACTTCACTGGCATTGTCTTTGCATAAATAAGATTAATGAAGACAGATTTGTGGCGTAGTGAAATAAAACAAAAACAATGGTATTAAATCAATTACATTAATTATTATTTATATTTTTGTATCTTAATTTCATTCAACATTATAGACAGCCTTGTAATACTCAAGTCAATGAACACTTCTTAATTTAAAATAATAGTAATGATCAATAACATTTGTACTAGTGTTAGGTCATTTTATTACGTTCACCTCCCTATAACCTCATCTCAGGGTTGCGAATCACTCAAAGACCTGTTTTATCCACCACCCACCATCCACCCAGGATTAGATTACAATCTAGATTAGGCTCGTTCCTTCTGGAAATATGGAGGGCACAAGCAGATTAGTCTTACTGCCAGGAGATCAGGGGGAAATTACCTTATTATTCTGTTATTGTTTATAACTGCACATCGTAATCTGACGGATCGACAAAGTGGCTCGTGGGTATGTGCTAATTATTATAGATCTGGTCTAACTGGTGATTATGTTTTTGGGATATGTTGAAGATGTCTGAGGGGAAGGCAGTGAATGAGCGTTATCACTGGGTATTGTTGTTGTTTCAACCTCACCACGCACCTCCCTCAGCCCCCGCCCCAGGCCTCTCATCTCGTGACTGCTGACACGGCCACTTGCGGATTAAAGAGCCAGCCATGCCTCAGCCACACGACACACAGCTGAAAACAGAAGCTGAAGGGGGGCACATTTAGGAGATCTGGGGGGTTGGAGTAGGTGAGTTAGGGGAGTGGAAGAGAGGGATGGGGGGGGGGGGGCGGGCAGGGAGTAGTTTAGGATGGGGATGAGGGGTGGGAGGGGGTGGGGGTATAGCAGGTGTCAAGCCACTGGCCAACTGGGATTACCTTCTCCGTACCCCCCTCCCAAACCTCCTCTCCCCCTTCAAAGACCCCCCTCCATACCCCACTCCCAAACATCCTCTCCCCCCTCCGTACCCCCCTCCCAAACCTCCTCTCCCCATTCAAAGACCCCCCTCCATACCCCCCTCCCAAACATCCTCTCCCCCTCGTAGACCACCCCCCCACCATCTGCTGAGAGAACCATCATTATCAGAATGAGAAAATCAATTGCTTAAGTAAATATCACAGGCATGTAAGCTCATTTCACCAAGTAAATTAAACATTGGGATGACTTAGCTTAAAGACCATTTACTGCTGACCGAGAAGGAGAAGGCTTATTACAGAGGAGTATGTTGCTAGTGTTGTTACAGGGTCTGGGATGTGAAGAGGTGTACTGCTAGTGTTATTACAGGGTCTGGGATGTGAAGAGGTGTGCTGCTAGTGTTATTACAGGGTCTGGGCTGTGAAGAGGTATGCTGCTAGTGTTATTACAGGGTCTGGGATGTGAAGAGGTGTGCTGCTAGTGTTATTACAGGGCCTGGGATGTGAAGAGGTGTACTGCTAGTGTTGTTACAGGGTCTGGGCTGTGAAGAGGTGTACTGCTAGTGTTATTACAGGGTCTGGGATGTGAAGAGGTGTGCTGCTAGTGTTGTTACAGGGTCTGGGCTGTGAAGAGGTGTACTGCTAGTGTTATTACAGGGTCTGGGATGTGAAGAGGTGTGCTGCTAGTGTTGTTACAGGGTCTGGGATGTGAAGAGGTGTGCTGCTAGTGTTATTACAAGGTCTGGGATGTGAAGAGGTGTACTGCTAGTGTTGTTACAGGGTCTGTGATGTAAAGAAGTGTGCTGCTAGTGTTGTTACAGGGTCTGGGATGTGAAGAGGTGTGCTGCTAGTGTTATTACAGGGTCTGGGATGTGAAGAGGTGTGCTGCTAGTGTTATTACAGGGTCTGGGCTGTGAAGAGGTGTACTGCTAGTGTTGTTACAGGGTCTGGGATGTGAAGAGGTGTGCTGCTAGTGTTGTTACAGGGTCTGGGCTGTGAAGAGGTGTACTGCTAGTGTTGTTACAGGGTCTGGGATGTGAAGAGGTGTGCTGCTAGTGTTGTTACAGGGTCTGGGATGTGAAGAGGTGTGCTGCTAGTGTTATTACAGGGTCTGGGATGTGAAGAGGTGTACTGCTAGTGTTATTACAGGGTCTGGGATGTGAAGAGGTGTGCTGCTAGTGTTGTTACAGGGTCTGGGATGTGAAGAGGTGTGCTGCTAGTGTTGTTACAGGGTCTGGGATGTGAAGAGGTGTGCTGCTAGTGTTATTACAGGGTCTGGGAAACTGAATAAACTGTTGGTATGTTGAACGGTATGAAATTGGTTGAAAACGCACTGTCATGCAGACGAACCAGTTTCTATCCAGTTCATTACAATATAATCAATATTTAATGTATTTAATAAACATTGTGGCACTTATAAACAGACAGCCAATGATGGTGTAGTCTGATTGTCCAGGACACAGGTGTTCCTTAAAGAGTCACAGTAACGCTTGTAACTAGCATCCCGCCCAGCCCAATGTACCATACCACAGCTTATAACCAGTAACAAGGCATCCTGCCCAATGTGTCCATATGACTGATAAACCAGTATCTTATGACCCAGTAAATAGCATCCCGCCCAGCCCAATGTACCATACCACAGCTAATAACCAGTAACAAGGCATCCTGCCCAATGTGTCCATATGACTGATAAACCAGTATCTTATGAACCAGTAAATAGCATCCCGCCCAATGTGTCCATATGACTGATAAACCAGTATCTTATGAACCAGTAAATAGCATCCTGCCCAATGTGTCCATATGACTGATAAACCAGTATCTTATGACCCAGTAAATAGCATCCCGCCCAATGTGTCCATATGACTGATAAACCAGTATCTTATGAACCAGTAAATAGCATCCCGCCCAATGTGTCCATATGACTGATAAACCAGTATCTTATGAACCAGTAAATAGCATCCCGCCCAATGTGTCCATATGACTGATAAACCAGTATCTTATGACCCAGTAAATAGCATCCCGCCCAATGTGTCCATATGACCGATAAACCAGTATCTTATGAACCAGTAAATAGCATCCCGCCCAGAATGCGGTCCAGTAGTTTACAGCAGATGTCTTTCTGGAACAGAATGTCTCTTTTTTACTAATTCATCGTATTTCATCTAATCGGCTTGTCCTAATTAAAATGATATCCTCTCTTTTGGGTGAATATTAGCTTGATATTATTCAATTCTCAAACCCTTTTAGTTGTTAATCGTTAATCCCAAGGCAAATTAATTAATTTTGCCCCCCCAAAAAATATGCTTACTGCGAAATAACATCTCTACTTTGTGGTGTAACAGTCAAGATAACCCACTTACACTCACTGGTGTTGTCCTTTTCTGTGTAAACGGATTGGGGGACAACGATATTGGCATCCCTTAGACATAACAGATTCGGGGTGGTGGTTAAGTATTGCCTGGCCCCAGATCTGTTTGTGCTTTCTAATGTGACAATGACCATAGGAGTTGGCAAGATATTGAAAACAGATCTATGCCGGTTGTGACGCTGAAGAGAGAGAGAGAGGCGTCCGTCCAGGATTAGCATGTCAGTGAGTGAAAATCTACGAGCATGCTGGATGGACAGACAGAGCTGGCTGTGGGTCTTAACGGTGACAAACACACACACTCACACACACACACACACACTCACACACTCACACACTTGGGCCATGGCACACTTCTACAGGGGGATGATAAGACAATGGGTAGGACTTTTGTCACCTGCGGGGGGACGTGATGCTGCCTCTGGCCGGGTCACACACTCCCAAAACTCTGTGACACGTGAAACACATGCACCTGCAGACACACACTCTACCGGACCAACAACTCATACTTTAATCGCCTTCAGATGACGATCGTGTCGTGTCAGTGATTTGGGGGCTCAGCAGACTCTGGTACATTGCGTATGTTGATATTTTTGTTTGGTGAGTCCCAGATAAATAGTTGAGATTTCAGACGTATTATAACTAATAAGCTCTTGATTTTCTGTTTGCCTGTTACACTGTAATTGCAATAGAGATTGAACAATAGAGGATTAACATTAATGCTAATTTGTCATAAAGTCATTTCAATGCCAGAGTAATGTCCATCACATCACTGACAGAAGTACGTAGGACATAACGTTTTACAATGTCTTGTCAATTCTCCAGTCATTGTACCACTCTATCAGGGACGAGCCAGGACTCTGCCGATTCGTGCCAAACCAATTTAACCACAAAACCAATCCAGCATAAACCAATTCACCATAGCAGTGAGGCTAGTGGCCGTGCATCGAGCCCTCACACACCAGCCCTGGCTTACTCTAGCCTTCCCAGGCCAGCGGAGAGTTGGCCATGTAGGCCAGTGGCAGCCAGGCATGGCTACGTAATGAGGAACTTACCTGGGCTGTCACCTGAGCTGTCCCTCTCCCCACGAGGCCGCCCGGGCCGGGCTCCTGTGACCCTGCTCCTTATGTTATCTCCCATTGTAACCTGGCTGTAATAACCGCTCTCATGATCTTATCTCCCATTGTAACCTGGCTGTAATAACCTCTCTCATGATGTTATCTCCCATTGTAACCTGGCTGTTATAGCCTCGCTTTCATGATGGATGATGTTCCTGTCTGATTACAGCGGGACAAAACACCCAGAGATCACCTTTCTACGGTACAGCCAATTGGCCAAGTCCTCCAGCTCTCATCCACTCTGCCAGGGGGCCAAGTCCTCCAGCTCTCATCCACTCTGCAAGGGGGCCAAGTCCTCCAGGTCAATCCACTCTGCCAGGGGACCAAGTCCTCCAGGTCAATCCACTCTGCCAGGGGACCAAGTCCTCCAGGTCAATCCACTCTGCCAGGGGACCAAGTCCTCCAGGTCAATCCACTCTGCCAGGGGACCAAGTCCTCCAGGTCAATCCACTCTGCCAGGGGACCAAGTCCTCCAGGTCAATCCACTCTGCCAGGGGACCAAGTCCTCCAGGTCAATCCACTCTGCCAGGGGACCAAGTCCTCCAGGTCAATCCACTCTGCCAGGGGACCAAGTCCCCCAGCTCTCACCCACTGCCAGGGGGCCAAGTCCTCCAGCTCCCATTCACTCTGCCAGGGGACCAGGTCCCATCCACTCTGCCAGGGGGCCAAGTCAGTCCTACCCCTCTGCCAGAGGCAGAATAATAATAAGAAGAAGAATACATTTTAGTTGCCCATGGCCCCTGCTACAGGGCTATGATTGGAAACTCACTTAAATACACTCTTTTGTCAACGTGGCCAAAACATAATGGAAGCGTTTTTTTTATAGGTGACTGATCATGGATTATCGAGGAAGACACACTCATCGAAAGGTGTCTCTTTCAGATATGAGCTAAGTTTATTTAGAAATATACGTAATCGATTGATCGACTAAATTGAAAGATTCTTAATTACAAGGAAATCAGCACAGAAACCCACTATCTATATCATGTGACCCCTGACGAGATACAGACAGAGAGCACCACTAGATGGGAACAGGCTACAGTTCTATATGGTGCGAGCTGAGGCAAAACCCACAGGAAGGAAAAACACAGAGTATAAATGATTCAAAAACAGTCTCCTCTGCCTGAGATCAGGTCACTGTCCTGCCTTGTATAAATCAGATTGGTAACCTGTGCTCTTTTTACCTGAGACACTGAGTCCCATCTCTCTATGCCCCCCCGGTGAGGACAGACGGGTCATTATCCATGCCACGGTGGACAAAGACGAGCCGGCACCCGATTCCCCCCTCTGCCCCCGTCGCCAGGCCGGCATCTGGTTACAGCGGCGACGACACACGGCAACCCCGGGACGTTGCCGGGGCCCGGGTTCATCTCTGACCTCGGCGAGCGGTAGGTCGCTCACCAAATCACATTAAAGTTTCAGAGGGCCCAAAGGTCCCAGTCAGCAGTGTTAACAGCACCATTGTCCCCCCAGTCCTCCCGGCTCAAAGGACCAGTGTAACGTGGCACCTGTATGTCCCCCTCACTGCCACCCCCCTGGGTCTCACAGATACAGTAACCCTGCCTGCACTCAGAGGGGGGTTTGTGTGTGTTCACCTGGCATTCTAGCAGGGGATACATTGTATTTTTCCTCAAAAATAGCTATAAAATATTTTTGTTTCAATTCCATTTTTGTTGTCAATGAGGTGAAAAGAGAATGAAGTGCTTGTGTTGAGACTGAGACTGAGCAGTTAGTGATGTTGTGTCGGGAGGACAGTTCAGTGCATGCTTTAACAGGATCTGATCAGGCTCTGTCTGGTCTGGCTCAGATCAGATGAGGGGATTTAAAGGTGTATCACATTAAACCTGCTCCTCTCTCATGTAATCAGAAGAGCACAGAGACGAGGTAAAAGGTATTTCACTGTACTGTACCATTAATATGAGCACATCTTCCTACACCCAACTGTAAATCTGACTAGAGCACATCTGAGACTGCAGGACACTATTATGGTTTTAGTTTGCCATTGAAATATGTCTACAACACATTCGCTATCATTTTTTTTGTTGTTTCCCAATCAGGTTGCTTTACCAAACTAGATTTTATTGTATTCTGGAAAATGACAAAATATCCGATTTTTTTCCTCAGGTGGTGGGCATTTTAAGAAAAATGTCCCCTCTCTTTAAGAGAGCACAGTATTTGTCTACTTGGGCTGTGTTTACACAGGCAGCCCAATTCTGATATGTAGTCCAATTATGGGCAAAATAAATGATCTGATTGGTCAAAGAATATATCAGAATTGGGCTGCCTGTGTAAACAAAGCTTTAGAGCATAATCAGAATGTTGCAATCGCTTCTGTTTGGTTGCCTCAACAGGTTGCAACAGATATTTAGCGGCGCTATCCATAAAGATCACACCATGGACATCTGTGATATAAAGTCTGTAAATCTCTAAGACCCTAGGGTTAACTACTGTTGACTGTTCCAATGGGAGATAATGCTGTGATTATTGCTGTGGTTTTCTTTTTCAATAGCATGAAAACAAACTGCATTTTTCACCAAACAAAAGAACACCTGCTCCAGATATTGTGCCATCACAGCAAAGGCTATTTTTTTTGTAACAGCGGATGATTTATACAGTGGAAACATTCAGTTTACAATCGTAGTTGTGGGGTTGCAAACAGTATTGGAAAATAATACTACAAACAATGAATACGAAATCAAGCAGCTATCAGGTCACACGGCTCCGAAAAAACAAACGTGGAGCACAGATCCATGACGCTCCATTCTGCTTTCAACTACCATTCCTCAACATATCATGTGTTGGCTCAAATACTATTTTGTCTAGTAATCTATGTAGAAAATATTTTGTCCTTTATTGTGGTATGTGTAAGCTTTCAATAAGATAGGCTAATAAAAAAAAAACGGTGATCACAAAACCTGAAACACACAATATACCTCAATTCACAGAGGACTCGGAAGATGTGTAATAGTTATTGAAAACAGTCTGGTTATTCATCATCAGGTAAAAACAGATATACTCAAAGGTGATTTACGTTAATTAAATATTGCCTAGTGATTCCACATTTTGCTAAACAGTAAAGGAGTTAAAATAATTTGAAGACTGCGTACGATTATTGCAATATACTTGCAAAATGAATACTTGCAAAATAAGATTAGCCTATTTATGTTCTATAACACTACCGCAACGCTATGCCCTCCGCCATAGGCCATGGGGCAGATCGCTGTCAGTCCCACTAAATTCAATCCAAAAATCAAAAGTTTTAGATTTAACTCTGTGCTGTCATCTAGTGGTAAAGTGTCTACCTACACGCTCACACTGCACGCCCACCAGTGGAATTGTAAACAGGCCCTATATAATGTTGTCTCATGCACTTACATGTTATATAATGTGATAGGCTACAACATTACAATATGATACAAAACTAAGTTAATGTATTAAAACGACAATTTATTCATTGATTTTAATGGCTTTGCCAATAATGTATTTTGGTGGGTAATGTGTCCATAGGATTCTTGTGCCCATAGTACACAATGTCCTATACAATAATATAAATAACCAATGTTTGTTGAATGATTTATCATGAAGGCTCATTTAAAGAAGGTCCAATTCACTAGAGAAAAACACAACGGTGAATACACAACGGTGAATGGCAGCCTTACACCTTTATGATAAAGTATAATCATTTGTTAAAACATTCCACGCTGTCCTCAACAAATACATAATAGTGATCTTGATGAGCTTGAATATTTTGTCCATCTTTTGCTTGGACCATCCTTTCATTATTTGACGTGACGTAAAGCGTCCGTCCGTATGACGGCGCGTCTCTTTGTTGGTCCACAGCGGCAGCTGCGCTCATGTTGATGTAGCTAGCTACTCTCTTCACGGAAATATTTCGTCTCTTGTTTCATTGCGGCCTGTACACATTCTCGTATCTAGCGTTTGTATCATACCTTGTCACGATATCAAATTAACCGAGTAATGGACTCAGACGAGGGGTACAATTATGAATTCGACGAGGAGGAAGAGGAATGCAGCGAAGACAGCGCTGAGGAGGATCCCGAAGACGACACCCTGGAAGTGGAGTTGGATGACCCTGTTGTGGCCGGTGGAGAGCGAGATGAATGTGGGGAGACCGGGGGCAGTGGACTAGGGCCCGGTCAAGACGAGGAGGACTATCGGTTCGAGGTTCTGACTGCTGAACAAATCCTTCAGCATATGGTCGAGTGTATCAGGGAGGTCAATGATGTCATCCAGGTGAGGTGAAGGAAAGGCCGAGGATGTTGGGTCTCGGTAGGCCGCAACTTGTAAAACGTAAACAGCTAGTTAGTTACCAAGTTAGTTTACTGCCCACCACAAACAATCGTAGGTAACGGTAAGCCTCAACGCCTGTTAGCTTGTTTGCTAGCTAACGTTAGCTAGTTAGCTAGCTACAAACTAACGCTAGTAACGTTAGCTTAGGTACTGTAGCTAAGTTACTCCGACTTCCAATTTAACAAACTACTGTAGCTAACAAGCTAGCTAAATTAACGTTATCTGTCTAGGGAAGCTGCCAATTTCAGTTTGGTCAACTAACGTTAGCTAGTTAGCTAACGTTAACTAGTTCACAAACGTTAGCTAACGAACCAATAACGTATGTCTCTTGAATGACTAGGGCGCCTGGCTCAGCAAGATAAGCGAGTTGTCAGCTCTGCCAAGATGCTGACCCAACTAACTACAGTAAAGATTTAATGAAAATAACTGTAAGACACATCCAGACAACCTAGCTAGTTTGGCTAGTCATCTTTGTCATTCCCTTGTTAGACAAGTTAGCTACCTGATATCTATTACAACACTGCTATCAACGTATTCAGCCATTTCTCTACTTTTATGGCACCAACATGGCGAAATAGCTACAGAGCAATCTAGTTTACGTGAAATCCTATCAGCCCCCTATGTCCATAGTTTCACCTGGATTATAGCTAGCCAGCTAGCTAGCTATCTTACTTTCCACTGTGTCTGATTTTGAGGCCTGTGCGCCTGAAACAACATGGCCGAACCTTGATTCCCACTTCTGTCAGCCAGTGAGTTTGTCTGCAATGAATTGCAGATTTTTATGATTCCTATTATTAGACACACATTTTGAACAATAATAGCCTAGGTCTTATTTGTCGTATGACTTACATGACCGTACTGCTAGTTACCGTTTAGTGTTGTCTAATCCTATGCTAAATAGCTATGTAGGTGGCTGTCTTTTTTAAAAGTTGTGAAGTTTCCCGAGGCCAAATAAATGTGTATTTTGCCTCCTAATTTTTGCTACTCTTCTCTAGAACCCTGCAACGATAACAAGAATACTTCTTAGTCACTTCAACTGGGACAAAGAGAAACTGATGGAAAGGTTAGTTGTGACATTGGCTCTTGTGTGATTTGTTGTGAACTCATTGTAAAACAGGGTCATCTTCTTGGCAGTATTGCTACCATCATTCTGTCAGTTAGGAGGTCTGTTGAATGGCCATGGTCTGGTATTAAATATACATAAGAATAGACTGCATTACACAAGGAAATTGAATTGATCAAATCAACTGTCTGTTTACCAATTTCACTGCCAACCCTTTTTTTAATGCTGTGTCCGATAATTCAAGTCCCGAGATCTGGCACAGGGTTAGCCTTTGTCTTGGTGCTTTAGTTTGGCTGTGATTTATTGCCTTTGTAAGTAACCATTTGCTATAGCATTACCTAAAGATGCTCCTGTTGTATCACAGGAGTTTGGTGGCACCTTAATTGGGGAGGACGGGGCTCGTGGGAATGGCTGGAGCAGAATCAGTGGAATGGTAGCAAATACGTCACACATTTGATGCCATTCCATTCGCTCCATTCCAGCCATTATTATGAGCCGTCCTCCCCTCGGCAGCCTCCACTGTATTGTAGTGCATAAAACACCTCTCAATAAAGTAGCTTGTTTCCCAGCCAGTGATGACATTTCCCCTCTCGCTAGGTATTTTGATGGGAACCTTGACAAATTGTTCTCGGAATGCCATGTCATCAACCCCAGCAAGAAGTCGAGGACACGGCTGATGAACACGAGGTCCTCTGCTCAGGACCTTCCCTGTCAGATCTGCTACCTGAACTACCCAAACTCGGTCAGTACCCTACTCTGAACCCTAGCCCATACCTGCAGGTTCTAGTAGTGTAGCTCTGAACTACCCAAACTCAGTCAGTATCCTGCTCTGAGGGGAAAGACACAACCCCTGGGCATGAAGGGAAACACTTAACTCCTAGCCCCTACCCACTAGACACTGGTGTAGATCTGAAAAGATCAGGACATGCTCGGGCTGGGAATTGGCAGGGACCACACGATACAATATTATCACCATACTTAGATACTGATACGTTATGTATTGTGATTCGATACTGCGATTTTATTGCTATTTCATGTTCCTAACATATTGCTCACTATATGTCTGCTGCAGAGAGACGAGAGCATGAGAAAATGATTTTTGATCAGTCATGGAAATAAAAGTGCTGAAAACACGTTGGCTCACTATTTTAAAAAATAAGATGGAGAACCAGCTATAGGATGAAAAATACCAGAGATTTGGGCAGGTACAGCCGACTAGCGCTAGCAAATGCTACCTAGCAAAAAAAATATTTATGTAGTCAAAGTATCAATTATAATATCGTGATATGTAACTGTATCGATTCCCCATCACTAGGACATGCCCTGTCAGTTCTTCTACCTGAACTACCCAAACTCAGTCAGTACTCTGAAGGGAATCACACAACCCCTACACCCTATCCACTAGCCAGTAGTGTACATCTGAAAGGATCAGGACATGCCCTGTCACAACTACCCAAACTCGGTCACTATTCCGAAAGAAGAGAGACGACCCCTAACCCTTACCCACTAGAGTAGGAAAGATTGGGGACAGGTATTAACACTGTGGCTGTGCTGCACTTTGACCTCCTCCTCAGGTCTCCACCCGTGTTTAGGGGTTATTTCTGTCAACCTCCTCAGGTCTCCACCAGTGTTTAGGGGTTATTTCTGTCAACCTCCTCAGGTCTCCACCAGTGTTTAGGGGTTATTTCTGTCAACCTCCTCAGGTCTCCACCAGTGTTTAGGGGGTATTTCTGTCAACCTCCTCAGGTCTCCACCAGTGTCTAGGGTATTTCTGTCAACCTCCTCAGGTCTCCACCAGTGTTTAGGGGTTATTTCTGTCAACCTCCTCAGGTCTCCACCAGTGTTTAGGGGGTATTTCTGTCAACCTCCTCAGGTCTCCACCAGTGTCTAGGGTATTTCTGTCAACCTCCTCAGGTCTCCACCAGTGTCTAGGGTATTTCTGTCAACGTCCTCAGGTCTCCACCAGTGCCTATGGGGGGTATTTATGTCAACGTCCTCAGGTCTCCACCAGTGCCTATGGGGGGTATTTCTGGGCTGTAGTTTAGTCCCCCTAGATTGAGATCACAAAGTAGCCTTGACATTATTTGGCAATAAATCCCCCTTGTACAGGCTGACAATGTTGCCCTAAGCAAGTGTATTGGTACCAAGCCTCATCAGAATATGTAGTGTAATAGTGTATTGGTACCAAGCCTCATCAGAATATGTAGTGTAATAGTGTATTGGTACCAAGCCTCAGCAGAAGATGTAGTGTAATAGTGTATTGGTACCAAGCCTCAGCAGAAGATGTAGTGTAATAGTGTATTGGTACCAAGCCTCAGCAGAAGATGTAGTGTAATAGTGTATTGGTACCAAGCCTCAGCAGAAGATGTAGTAGAATCGCTACATGACTGAAACATCGTCTTCCTCCCCCACAGTACTTCACTGGCCTGGAGTGTGGACACAAGTTCTGCATGCAGTGTTGGGGGGACTACTTGACTACCAAAATCATCGAGGAGGGGATGGGGCAGGTAGGCGCCACAAACACCTTTTTTGCTTAACCTGGAAAAAGACCCTTAAGGTAAGAAACCCTTAGTGGGCGGGGCCTGGCAAGAGGTCAGCAGGAAGTAGTCAAGAAAGCAATGCAATAGCACAGACAAAACAGTAAAATAATTACCTGTGTGTATCATCACAATGGACTCAGGAAAAGCAATCAATGGGCTTTTGTTGAGATGTGTAAAATCTCACCATGTTTACTTTCTCTTTCTTTAAAAAAAGACTATTTCCTGCCCTGCTCACAGCTGTGATATATTGGTGGACGACAACACAGTCATGTAAGTGTTACGTCGCTGTCGCTTTGCCTCCCACAGCAGGTAGCCTAGCCGTTAGCGCGCTGGGCCAGGAACTGAAAGGTCGCTGGTTCCAATATCCGCGCCGGCAAGATGAAAAATCTGTCTGTGGCCTTGAGCAAGACACTTAACCCTAATTTGTTTCCAGGGGCTCCGTACTACTATGGCTGACCCTGTAAAACAACACGTTTCACTGCACCTATCCGCTCTGACAATAAAGCATTTTTTATTATTGTTAAGTTTCAACATGCTAGTTCTACACTGTGCTAGTTCTACACTGTGCTAGTTCTACACTGTGCTAGTTCTACACTGTGCTAGTTCTACACTGTGCTAGTTCTACACTGTGCTAGTTCTACACTGTGCTAGTTCTACACTGTGCTAGTTCTACACCAGGGTTGCCCAACCCTGTTCCTGGAGAGCTACCCTCCTGTAGGTTTTTGCTCCAACCCCAGGTGTTACTAACCTGATTTCATCTTTATCAAACTGCTTGCAAAAACCTACAGGTCTGTAGCTCTCCAGGAACAGGGTTGGGCAGTCCTGCTCTACCCACTGCTTGTTCTGTGAGAGTTAAAGGAGAAACGGAGTAGCACTAGAGTTTCTGAATCTAAATCTAATAGCTGGTTTTGTATTTGTCCAAATCCACTCCCTGAATTTGCTTTTGAAAAGCTGTTCTTTTCCTGTAGGAGACTAATCACAGAATCCAAGGTCAAGCTGAAGTACCAACACTTGATTACCAATAGTTTTGTAGAGGTAAGATGTGTCATGTTCTTCATTGATCAAATATACAGCAAAAATGTTATATCAAGATGATGTCTGTACAAAACAATGAAGCAATTTTACACGTGGGCCTAAATATCAAATGCGTTTCTTCAGATGTCGTTAGATGAGCTTGCTTGTTTGGGAAAAGAGGGTTATGGCGTGTGTTCCTTCTGCTAGTATCAGCTTCTCATCTTCCTGACTCCTCTCCTCTCGTCCTCAGTGCAATCGACTGTTAAAATGGTGCCCAGCGCCAGACTGCCATCACGTAGTCAAAGTCCAGTACCCAGATGCCAAGCCTGTGAGATGCACATGTGGCCGTCAGTTCTGGTGAGAGACAGCCACACTATGACTACATTCCCTGTTTATTGGTTTGGTTGTGTATCACACATTCTCTGGCATGCAGAGGGCATCTAACGCCAATAATTACACAGAGACTTCTTGATTATTAACACACTGGAAATGCATTGTAACCAAGATCTCTCAGAACGCATGATGATATCTCTCTTGCAATTGTCACACAAAGGGAATCTTAAAAATGCATTGATATTTGGTTACATGTGAATCCTTATTTCTACCCAATCGTTGCAGCTTCAATTGTGGTGAGAACTGGCATGATCCCGTCAAGTGTAAGGTATGTCACAACGGAGTCTAAATTCAACCCTCCCTCCCTCCCTGTCAGTGGTAGTGAGATAGTGGTTGGCCCTGTCCACAAAAACAACCCCATATACACTTCATGTACTGTAGATCTGATAGGATAGGTGGTAGTAGCTTCACCTTATCCCCTGATAGGATAGGTGGTAGTAGCTTCACCTTGTCCTCTGATAGGATAGGTGGTAGTAGCTTCACCTTGTCCCCTGATTGGATAGGTGGTGGTAGCTTCACCTTGTCCCCTGATAGGATAGGTGGTGGTAGCTTCACTTTATCCCCTGATAGGATAGGTGGTAGTAGCTTCACCTTATCCCCTGATAGGATAGGTGGTGGTAGCTTCACCTTATCCCCTGATAGGATAGGTGGTGGTAGCTTCACCTTGTCCCCTGATAGGATAGGTGGTGGTAGCTTCACCTTGTCCCCTGATAGGATAGGTGGTAGTAGCTTCACCTTGTCCCCTGATAGGATAGGTGGTGGTAGCTTCACCTTGTCCCCTGATAGGATAGGTGGTGGTAGCTTCACCTTGTCCCCTGATAGGATAGGTGGTGGTAGCTTCACCTTGTCCCCTGATAGGATAGGTGGTAGTAGCTTCACCTTATCCCCTGATAGGATAGGTGGTGGTAGCCTTGTCCCCTGATAGGATAGGTGGTAGTAGCTTCACCTTGTCCCCTGATTGGATAGGTGGTGGTAGCTTCACCTTGTCCCCTGATAGGATAGGTGGTGGTAGCTTCACCTTGTCCCCTGATTGGATAGGTGGTAGTAGCTTCACCTTATCCCCTGATAGGATAGGTGGTAGTAGCTTCACCTTGTCCCCTGATAGGATAGGTGGTGGTAGCTTCACCTTGTCCCCTGATAGGATAGGTGGTAGTAGCTTCACCTTGTCCCCTGATTGGATAGGTGGTAGTAGCTTCACCTTATCCCCTGATAGGATAGGTGGTGGTAGCTTCACCTTGTCCCCTGATAGGATAGGTGGTGGTAGCTTCACCTTGTCCCCTGATTGGATAGGTGGTGGTAGCCCTGTCCTCTGATTGGATAGGTGGTGGTAGCCTTGTCCCCTGATTGGATAGGTGGTGGTAGCCTTGTCCCCTGATAGGATAGGTGGTGGTAGCCTTGTCCTCTGATTGGATAGGGGTAGTCCAGGGTTTCCGTTAGCCAGTAATAGCCGGCTTTTGACACCCCAAAAAAATCTGAATAGCCGATAAATAAAATAAGCGCCTGCCAATTGTCCGGGAGAAAGAAAAAAATCCCTTGGTGAAATAATGCATTTTCGCCTCTTCATTGATTGAAATACCAGTTGATGTAACGCTACAACTGCTTATTGTTGCTACTGGAATGAAACATGCTTTAATAAGCCCAATTATTTATTTTTACAAAAATATGAAAAAAAATGGCCACAATTTAAACGAAGACCTACTATTTTTATTTCTCAACTGGTAATTGAAGCACGCTTCCCATTCCCCATTCAAGTGCATAGGCAACTAGGCAGGCGTCAGCACGTCACACACCACATTGCAATGAGCTGGAGGCAGGATGCATGTTGAAAACGTACGCTTAATTGTTTGAAAGCTGAACGTTTTACTGCATATTATGAAGCATGTCTTTACCTTGCTTCAAAGTAGCCTATAGCCAAAATCCAACCAAACGTGCAGGCAATTATTTTCTAAAAATTTCCATATGCCATTGAAACCAGTGGCCTTTTTCTCTCATTTTCTATCGGTTTTCAAATCAACTTTCTTTCGTTGTCCAGTAGCCAAAGGCCCAACCCTAGTCATATTAGCAACCCCATGCTAGATGTTGCATATTTAGATCTCCCCTCTTTCTACATTTCTAACGGATATTTTCGTCTCTGTCTCGTCAAACCCGCTCAAAATGGTGTTTTCCTGCTAATTGCATTATGGAACGAACATTCGCACGTAGCTTGCTGCGCTTATAATGTGAAGAAATACCGTAATTTTCGGACTATAAGCAGAGCCTTTTTTCCCATTTTTCGACCCTGCGGTTTATAGAACGGTGCGGCTAATCTATGGATTTTTACAGCTAACGGCCACTAGAAGACCTCCTAAAACTATGGATTTTACAGGTTACAGTCCACCAACTTTAACTCTATGGGCTCTATGACCGGTCCGCGCCCCCCACCTTTAAGCGGCGGGCTCCAGCAGGAAAAGCTGGAGGCCGGAAAAGAGTGAGACAGGTAGCGCGCAAAAGTAAAAGTGGAACCGAGAGTGGTACGAGAGACAGAACGAGAGCAAGACAGACAGACATTACGAGAGCGAGACAGTTTGTCTCTTTCCTGACAATCCCCTCTGTGCACGAACCCTTACATATGGTAATTAAACATGAAAACACCTGCGGCTTATAGTCCAGTGCGGCTTATATATGTACACATCATTCAATATCATTCAATTTAGCTGCTGCGGCTTATACTCCGGTGTGCCTTATAGTGCGGAAAATACGGTAATCGTTTATCAACCTTTTTTATGCTAAACGTTCTGATCTGTTGCATGAGCCTCATTGCTTTTTAACGTTTTCTGGATGAAGGTTAGGCCCACTGGTTGGATGAAGGTTAGGCCCACTGGTTGGATGAATATGGAATCTATTGTCCCAGAGTCAGTTTGGAATAGGCCATTTCTTTCTCTGACAAGCTGACCAATAGAATAGGTCAACATTTCTACTATGGGGGATAGTAGATTGACATACAGTGAGGGGAAAAAAGTATTTGATCCCCTGCTGATTTTGTACGTTTGCCCACTGACAAAGAAATGATCAGTCTATAATTTTAATGGTAGGTTTATTTGAACAGTGAGAGACAGAATAACAACAACAGAAATCCAGAAAAACACATGTCAAAAATGTTATAAATTGATTTGCATTTTAATGAGGGAAATAAGTATTTCACCCCACTGCAAAACATGACTTAGTACTTGGTGGCAAAGCCCTTGTTGGCAATCACAGAGGTCAGACGTTTCTTGTAGTTGGCCACCAGGTTTGCACACATCTCAGGAGGGATTTTGTCCCACTCCTCTTTGCAGATCTTCTCCAAGTCATTAAGGTTTCGAGGCTGACGTTTGGCAACTCGAACCTTCAGCTCCCTCCACAGATTTTCTATGGGATTAAGGTCTGGAGACTGGCTAGGCCACTCCAGGACCTTAATGTGCCTCTTCTTGAGCCACTCCTTTGTTGCCTTGGTCGTGTGTTTTGGGTCATTGTCATGCTGGAATACCCATCCACGACCCATTTTCAATGCCCTGGCTGAAGGAAGGAGGTTCTCACCCAAGATTTGACGGTACATGGCCCCGTCCATCGTCCCTTTGATGCGGTGAAGTTGTCCTGTCCCCTTAGCAGAAAAACACCCCCAAAGCATAATGTTTCCACCTCCATGTTTGACGGTGGGGGTGGTTTTCTTGGGGTCATAGGCAGCATTCCTCCTCCTCCAAACACGGCGAGTTGAGTTGATGCCAAAGAGCTCCATTTTGGTCTCATCTGACCACAACACTTTCACCCAGTTCTCCTCTGAATCATTCAGATGTTCATTGGCAAACTTCAGATGGGCCTGTATATGTGCTTTCTTGAGCAGGGGGACCTTGCGGGCGCTGCAGGATTTCAGTCCTTCACGGCGTAGTGTGTTACCAATTGTTTTCTTGGTGACTATGGTCCCAGCTGCCTTGAGATCATTGACAAGATCCTCCCGTGTAGTTCTGGGCTGATTCCTCACCGTTCTCATGATCATTGAAACTCCACGAGGTGAGATCTTGCATGGAGCCCCAGGCCGAGGGAGATTGACAGTTCTTTTGTGTTTCTTCCATTTGCGAATAATCGCACCAACTGTTGTCACCTTCTCACCAAGCTGCTTGGCGATGGTCTTGTAGCCCTACAATCTTGTCCCTGACATCCTTGGAGAGCTCTTTGGTCTTGGCCATGGTGGAGAGTTTGGAATCTGATTGATTGATTGCTTCTGTGGACAGGTGTCTTTTATACAGGTAACAAGCTGAGATTAGGAGCACTCCCTTTAAGAGTGTAATGTAATCTCAGCTCGTTACCTGTATAAAAGACACCTGGGAGCCAGCAATCTTTCTGATTGAGAGGGGGTCAAATACTTATTTCCCTCATTAAAATGCAAATCAATTTATAAAATGTTTGTAGTGGTGGTGGTTATACTAGTGATGGTGTAGTGGTGGTTATACTCCTGTGTGCAAACCTGGTGGCCAACTACAAGAAACGTCTGACATCTGTGATTGACAACAAGGGTTTTGCCACCAAGTACTAAGTCATGTTTTGCAGAGGGGTCAAATACTTATTTCCCTCATTAAAATGCAAATCAATTTATTTTGTTATTCTGTCTCTCAATGTTCAAATAAACGTACCATAAAAATTATAGACTGATAATTTCTTTGTCAGTGGGAAAACGTACAAATCAGCAGGGGATCAAATACTTTTTTCCCTCACTGTAGGCTAGTGATTTTGCTGTTCGTTACTCGTCTTGTTGGCAGAGGAAAAGTAAATTTGGGCAATTATTCTAACATAGGCAGCGTGTGGGTTTCAAGTTTGTGGAAACTCATTTTCACCTTAAAAATGCACCTTTATAATAAAGCATTCCATGCATCCTTGCATTTGCAGACTTATTTATGTAAGACCCAACTATGGGCCTCCCGAGTGGCGCAGCGGTCTAAGGCGTCACTACAGATCCGGGTTCGATCCCGGGCTGTGTCGCAGCCTGCCGCGACCGGGAGACCCATGAGGCGACGCACAATTGGCCCAGCGTCGTCCGGGTTAGGGGAGGGTTAGGCCGGCCCGGGATGACCTTGTCCCATCGCGCTCTAGCGACTCCTGTGGCAGGCAGGGCGCATGCACGCTGACACGGTCGCCAGTTGTACGGCGTTTCCTCCGACACATTGGTGCGGCTGGCTTCCGGGTTAATATATTATATATTATATTTATATTATATTTTATATTTTATATTTATATTTATATTATATATATTTTATATTTTTTATATTTTAGTCATTTAGCAGACGCTCTTATCCAGAGCGACTTACAGTTAGTGAGTGCACACATTTTCATACTGGCCCCCCGTGGGAAACGAACCCACAACCCTGGCGTTGCAAGCGCCATGCTCTACCAACTGAGCTACACGGGGCCTAAGGTTAAGCGAGCACTGAGTCAAGAAGCAGTGCGGCTTGGCAGGGGTCGTGTTTCGGAGGACGCATATCTCTTGACCTTCGCCTCTCCCGAGTCCGTACAGGAGTTGCAGCGATGGGACAAGACTGTAACTACCAATTTGGATATCACGAAAAAGGGGTAAAAAGTACAACAACAAAAAAATGAGCCTACTATTCCTAATGTGATGATTAGATTGGATGTCATAATTTATGCTAATAATATAACTCAATCACTGTTCGTAAAACATAATGTTCAATGCAGCATGTAGTGGCTTAGAGTAGGCTAGGCTATATCAGATAGCATTCCTTTCTTTACACCAGAAAATGTTGGCCTTTTTTTAAAACACATTTCATGCAATTCTACTACACTTTACATCACTGGAGACATTAGCAGAATATTTTTTTAATACAACAAAAATTACAGGGTAGCCTACTCTGCTGCCACTGACCATCAGATCAATAAACACGACGTTGTCGGTTCCATATAATCGCCCTACGAAAAGAGCAGACACAAATACAATATGACGTCCATCTAACCTGGAGAAGGAAATTATCGTCCAAAAACAAACAAAAGTGGCACTGACCCAATGATAAAGACAGCGAATATGCACTCACCGGGGATATGGCCGATGTTCTCCGCTAGTGCCAATAAGACTTTTCACTCAATTAAGTTCAGAATTTTGAGAACTAAAAGACAGATTCATTATGTTCTCTTTACAGCAATAGCCAACTTCACATTATCCTCTGATAGGATAGGTGGTAGTAGCTTCACCTTATCCCCTGATTGGATAGGTGGTAGTAGCTTCACCTTATCCCCTGATTGGATAGGTGGTAGTAGCTTCACCTTGTCCCCTGATAGGATAGGTGGTAGTAGCTTCACCTTGTCCCCTGATAGGATAGGTGGTGGTAGCTTCACCTTATCCCCTGATTGGATAGGTGGTAGTAGCTTCACCTTGTCCCCTGATAGGATAGGTGGTAGTAGCTTCACCTTGTCCCCTGATTGGATAGGTGGTAGTAGCTTCACCTTGTCCCCTGATAGGATAGGTGGTAGTAGCTTCACCTTATCCCCTGATAGGATAGGTGGTAGTAGCTTCACCTTGTCCCCTGATAGGATAGGTGGTAGTAGCTTCACCTTGTCCCCTGATAGGATAGGTGGTAGTAGCTTCACCTTATCCCCTGATAGGATAAGTAGACTTGTCACCATATTGCTTATACCTCTAGACCTTTCAGATCTCCACTAGTGACTAAAGGATGGTACTGGACTAGACATTCATGGGTAGTGGTGCAGTGTACGTGGGATGGTACTGGACTAGACATTCATGGGTAGTGGTGCAGTGTACGTGGGATGGTACTGGACTAGACATTCATGGGTAGTGGTGCAGTGTACGTGGGATGGTACTGGACTAGACATTCATGGGTAGTGGTGCAGTGTACGTGGGATGGGACTGGACTAGACATTCATGGGTAGTGGTGCAGTGTACGTGGGATGGGACTGGACTAGACATTCATGGGTAGTGGTGCAGTGTACGTGGGACAGAGGTCCTGAGATAAACATAGTTCTGCCTACTGTATTATAGGTACATTATCAAACAAAGATTGGTGACCTTTGAACTTGTGTATTGAATATCCTTTTTCTACATGTACTTTTCAGTGGTTGAGGAAATGGATCAAGAAGTGTGACGACGACAGTGAGACGTCCAACTGGATCGCAGCGAATACAAGGGTATTTTATCCTAGTCTGTTTTATGGAGGTCCAGCAACTAGCTATATCAGTTGCTAGTCCTCCACGAAACCAGGAAGATTTGTATTTTGAGTGTCTCTTTAAGCATTTTAGGACCGGTTTCCCAGACACAGATTAAGCCTATTCCTGGACTGAAAAGCATTATCAGTGGTTATTCTAGGCTTAATCTGTGTCCTGGAAACTGGCCCTCAAATGTTGCTCTATAGTGCTGCGGTGTGAATGATGGACTGCTACTGAGCCGTCTCTCTGCTTGGCCATCTGTCCCTCAGGAGTGCCCCAAATGCCACGTGACCATTGAGAAGGACGGTGGCTGCAACCACATGGTGTGTCGGAACCAGAGCTGCAAGGCTGAGTTCTGCTGGGTCTGCCTGGGGCCCTGGGAACCACACGGCTCTGCCTGGTGGGTGGATCTACCTCCTACTGACCAGTACTATTGTACTGGAAGTCTATGGGGATCTGCTAGCATGCTAGTAGATACCCATAGACTTGCAGTCATTGCACTAACGCTAGTTAGCATTGGCTTGCAAAACTACCTCTAACTTCCTTCATTCTGGACACAGACACATAAAAATGGTATCAGCGAGTTGATCTGACTCTGGGGGAAGTAGATAAAGGGCTGCCAACATCCCGAAGTGTCCCTTTAAGATTCCTTTATTGTCATTTAAGGTTCAACGGAAATTTGACTTCCGCTTTCTCCCAAAGCCAGGGGGCTGCCTTACTTGGGCGCCCGTGGAGCAGTTGTTATGGGGGGGGTTAGGTGCCTTGATCAAGGTCGCAACTGCAGGTGATGGCATCTAGGATTGTTGCTAGCAACCCTCCCGTTAAAAACTAACTTCCGGACAGATTTCCTGTCAGACCCGGGATTCGAACTGGCAACCCTCCGGTTGCTGTCGGGTCTTGGTGTAATAATGAAGGAAGCTACAACCATATTGAACTGAAATGTGTTTTTTTCCTCTCACTAATTACTTGCTCTGTTTTGTAGGTACAACTGCAACCGCTACAATGAGGATGATGCCAAGGCAGCGAGGGACGCACAAGAGGTAACAGTGAGTCATGGTGTCTTTGGTGTCCCTCACTGTAGAATAGAATCACAACACAGTCCTGGTCTTTGTTGAAGAGCGTGTATAATGATAGACAGGTTTCCTCAGTCCTGGTCTTGGTTGAAAAGCGTGTATAATGATAGACAGGTTTCCTCAGAGCGTGTATAATGATAGACAGGTCTCCTCAGAGCGTGTATAATGATTGACAGGTCTCCTCAGAGCGTGTATAATGATTGACAGGTCTCCTCAGAGCGTGTATAATGATTGACAGGTCTCCTCAGAGCGTGTATAATGATTGACAGGTCTCCTCAGAGCGTGTATAATGATAGACAGGTCTCCTCAGAGCGTGTATAATGATAGACAGGTTTCCTCAGAGCGTGTATAATGATAGACAGGTTTCCTCAGAGCGTGTATAATGATTGACAGGTTTCCTCAGAGCGTGTATAATGATTGACAGGTTTCCTCAGAGCGTGTATAATGATTGACAGGTCTCCTCAGTCCCATAACAATTAATTCCTGTTATGATTAAGGCGTTCTCCTGGTTTAATATTATTTACAGTGTAGTAGTATGGTGTAGTGGTTATACTAGTGATGGTATAGTGGTTATACTAGTGATGGTGTAGTGGTGGTGGTTATACTAGTGATGGTATAGTGGTTATACTAGTGATGGTGTAGTGGAGGTTATACTAGTGATGGTGTAGTGGTGGTTATACTAGTGATGGTTTAGTAGTGATGGTATAGTAGTGGTGGTTATACTAGTGATGGTGTAGTAGTGGTGGTTATACTAGTGATGGTGTAGTGGTGGTGGTTATACTAGTGATGGTGTAGTAGTGGTGGTTATACTAGTGATGGTGTAGTGGTGGTTATACTAGTGATGGTGTAGTGGTGGTGGTTATACTAGTGATGGTGTAGTAGTGGTGGTTATACTAGTGATGGTGTAGTAGTAATGGTATAGTAGTGGTGGTTATGCTAGTGATGGTGTAGTAGTGATGGTATAGTAGTGGTGGTTATACTAGTGATGGTGTAGTAGTGGTGGTTATACTAGTGATGGTGTAGTAGTGATGGTATAGTAGTGGTGGTTATACTAGTGATGGTGTAGTAGTGGTGGTATAGTAGTGGTGGTTATACTAGTGATGGTGTAGTAGTGGTGGTTATACTAGTGATGGTGTAGTAGTGATGGTATAGTAGTGGTGGTTATACTAGTGATGGTGTAGTAGTGGTGGTTATACTAGTGATGGTATAGTAGTGGTGGTTATACTAGTGATGGTGTAGTAGTGGTGGTTATACTAGTGATGGTGTAGTAGTGATGGTATAGTAGTGGTGGTTATACTAGTGATGGTGTAGTGGTGGTGGTTATACTAGTGATGGTGTAGTAGTGGTGGTTATACTAGTGATGGTGTAGTGGTGGTTATACTAGTGATGGTGTAGTGGTGGTGGTTATACTAGTGATGGTGTAGTAGTGGTGGTTATACTAGTGATGGTGTAGTAGTAATGGTATAGTAGTGGTGGTTATACTAGTGATGGTGTAGTAGTGATGGTATAGTAGTGGTGGTTATACTAGTGATGGTGTAGTAGTGGTGGTTATACTAGTGATGGTGTAGTAGTGATGGTATAGTAGTGGTGGTTATACTAGTGATGGTGTAGTAGTGGTGGTATAGTAGTGGTGGTTATACTAGTGATGGTGTAGTAGTGGTGGTTATACTAGTGATGGTGTAGTAGTGATGGTATAGTAGTGGTGGTTATACTAGTGATGGTGTAGTAGTGGTGGTTATACTAGTGATGGTATAGTAGTGGTGGTTATACTAGTGATGGTGTAGTAGTGGTGGTTATACTAGTGATGGTGTAGTAGTGATGGTATAGTAGTGGTGGTTATACTAGTGATGGTGTAGTAGTGGTGGTTATACTAGTGATGGTGTAGTAGTGATGGTATAGTAGTGGTGGTTATACTAGTGATTGTGTAGTAGTGGTGGTTATACTAGTGATGGTGTAGTGGTGGTTATACTAGTGATGGTGTAGTAGTGGTGGTTATACTAGTGATGGTGTAGTAGTGGTGGTTATACTAGTGATGGTATAGTAGTGGTGGTTATACTAGTGATGGTTTAGTAGTGGTGGTTATACTAGTGATGGTATAGTAGTGGTGGTTATACTAGTGATGGTATAGTAGTGGTGGTATAGTAGTGGTGGTTATACTAGTGATGGTGTAGTAGTGGTGGTTATACTAGTGATGGTATAGTAGTGGTGGTTATACTAGTGATGGTGTAGTAGTGGTGGTTATACTAGTGATGGTGTAGTAGTGGTGGTTATACTAGTGATGGTATAGTAGTGGTGGTTATACTAGTGATGGTATAGTAGTGGTGGTTATACTAGTGATGGTATAGTAGTGGTGGTTATACTAGTGATGGTATAGTAGTGGTGGTTATACTAGTGATGGTATAGTAGTGGTGGTATAGTAGTGGTGGTTATACTAGTGATGGTGTAGTAGTGGTGGTTATACTAGTGATGGTGTAGTAGTGGTGGTTATACTAGTGATGGTATAGTAGTGGTGGTTATACTAGTGATGGTGTAGTAGTGGTGGTTATACTAGTGATGGTGTAGTAGTGGTGGTTATACTAGTGATGGTATAGTAGTGATGGTATAGTAGTGGTGGTTATAGTAGTGATGGTATAGTAGTGGTGGTTATACTAGTGATGGTATAGTAGTGGTGGTTATACTAGTGATGGTATAGTAGTGGTGGTTATACTAGTGATGGTGTAGTAGTGGTGGTTATACTAGTGATGGTGTAGTAGTGGTGGTTATACTAGTGATGGTGTAGTAGTGGTGGTTATACTAGTGATGGTGTAGTAGTGGTGGTTATACTAGTGATGGTATAGTAGTGGTGGTTATACTAGTGGTGGTATAGTAGTGATGGTTATACTAGTGATGGTGTAGTAGTGGTGGTTATACTAGTGGTGGTTATACTAGTGATGGTATAGTAGTGGTGGTTATACTAGTGATGGTATAGTAGTGGTGGTTATACTAGTGATGGTATAGTAGTGGTGGTTATACTAGTGATGGTATAGTAGTGGTGGTTATACTAGTGATGGTATAGTAGTGGTGGTTATACTAGTGGTGGTTATACTAGTGATGGTATAGTAGTGGTGGTTATACTAGTGATGGTATAGTAGTGGTGGTTATACTAGTGATGGTGTAGTAGTGGTGGTTATACTAGTGATGGTATAGTAGTGGAGGTTATACTAGTGATGGTATAGTAGTGGTGGTTATACTAGTGATGGTTATACTAGTGATGGTATAGTAGTGGTGGTTATACTAGTGGTGGTATAGTAGTGGTGGTTATACTAGTGATGGTGTAGTAGTGGTGGTTATACTAGTGATGGTGTAGTAGTGGTGGTTATACTAGTGATGGTATAGTAGTGGTGGTTATACTAGTGATGGTATAGTAGTGGTGGTTATACTAGTGGTGGTGTAGTAGTGGTGGTTATACTAGTGATGGTGTAGTAGTGGTGGTTATACTAGTGATGGTATAGTAGTGGTGGTTATACTAGTGATGGTGTAGTAGTGGTGGTTATACTAGTGATGGTATAGTAGTGGTGGTTATACTAGTGATGGTGTAGTAGTGGTGGTTATACTAGTGATGGTGTAGTAGCGGTGGTGGTTATACTAGTGATGGTGTAGTAGCGGTGGTGGTTATACTAGTGATGGTATAGTAGTGGAGGTTATACTAGTGATGGTGTAGTGGTGGTGGTTATACTAGTGATGGTGTAGTGGTTATACTAGTGATGGTATAGTAGTGGTGGTTATACTAGTGATGGTATAGTAGTGGTGGTTATACTAGTGATGGTGTAGTAGTGGTGGTTATACTAGTGATGGTGTAGTAGTGGTGGTTATACTAGTGATGGTATAGTAGTGGTGGTTATACTAGTGATGGTATAGTAGTGGTGGTTATACTAGTGGTGGTGTAGTAGTGGTGGTTATACTAGTGATGGTGTAGTAGTGGTGGTTATACTAGTGATGGTATAGTAGTGGTGGTTATACTAGTGATGGTGTAGTAGTGGTGGTTATACTAGTGATGGTATAGTAGTGGTGGTTATACTAGTGATGGTGTAGTAGTGGTGGTTATACTAGTGATGGTGTAGTAGTGGTGGTTATACTAGTGATGGTATAGTAGTGGTGGTTATACTAGTGATGGTATAGTAGTGGTGGTTATACTAGTGATGGTATAGTAGTGGTGGTTATACTAGTGGTGGTATAGTAGTGGTGGTTATACTAGTGATGGTGTAGTAGTGGTGGTTATACTAGTGATGGTGTAGTAGTGGTGGTTATACTAGTGATGGTGTAGTACTGGTGGTTATACTAGTGATGGTGTAGTAGTTGTGGTTATACTAGTGATGGTGATGTAGTGGTGGTTATACTAGTGATGGTGATGTAGTGGTGGTTATACTAGTGATGGTATAGTAGTGGTGGTTATACTAGTGATGGTATAGTAGTGGTGGTTATACTAGTGGTGGTGTAGTAGTGGTGGTTATACTAGTGATGGTATAGTAGTGGTGGTTATACTAGTGATGGTGTAGTGGTGGTTATACTAGTGATGGTATAGTAGTGGTGGTTATACTAGTGATGGTATAGTAGTGGTGGTTATACTAGTGATGGTATAGTAGTGGTGGTTATACTAGTGATGGTATAGTAGTGGTGGTTATACTAGTGATGGTATAGTAGTGGTGGTTATACTAGTGATGGTGTAGTAGCGGTGGTGGTTATACTAGTGATGGTGTAGTAGTGATGGTGTAGTAGCGGTGGTGGTTATACTAGTGATGGTGTAGTAGCGGTGGTGGTTATACTAGTGATGGTATAGTAGTGGAGGTTATACTAGTGATGGTGTAGTGGTGGTGGTTATACTAGTGATGGTGTAGTGGTTATACTAGTGATGGTGTAGTGGTGGTTATACCCAGTGATGGTGTAGTGGTGGTTATACTAGTGATGGTTTAGTAGTGATGGTATAGTAGTGGTGGTTATACTAGTGATGGTGTAGTAGTGGTGGGTATACTAGTGATGGTGTAGTAGTGGTGGTTATACTAGTGATGGTGTAGTGGTGGTTATACTAGTGATGGTGTAGTGGTGGTTATACTAGTGATGGTTTAGTAGTGATGGTATAGTAGTGGTGGTTATACTAGTGGTGGTATAGTAGTGGTTATACTAGTGATGGTATAGTAGTGGTGGTTATACTAGTGATGGTGTAGTGGTGGTTATACTAGTGATGGTTTAGTAGTGATGGTATAGTAGTGGTGGTTATACTAGTGGTGGTATAGTAGTGATGGTAGAGTTGTGGTTATACTAGTGATGGTAGAGTTGTGGTTATACTAGTGATGGTATAGTAGTGGTGGTTATACTAGTGATGGTGTAGTAGTGGTGGTTATACTAGTGATGGTGTAGTGGTGGTTATACTAGTGATGGTATAGTAGTGGTGGTTATACTAGTGATGGTATAGTAGTGGTGGTTATACTAGTGATGGTATAGTAGTGATGGTATACTAGTGGTGGTTATACTAGTGGTGGTTATACTAGTGATAGTATAGTAGTGGTGGTTATACTAGTGATGGTGTAGTAGTGGTGGTTATACTAGTGATGGTTATACTAGTGATGGTATAGTAGTGGTGGTTATACTAGTGGTGGTTATACTAGTGATGGTGTAGTAGTGGTGGTTATACTAGTGATGGTATAGTAGTGGTGGTTATACTAGTGGTGGTGTAGTAGTGGTGGTTATACTAGTGATGGTATAGTAGTGGTGGTTATACTAGTGATGGTGTAGTAGTGGTGGTTATACTAGTGATGGTATAGTAGTGGTGGTTATACTAGTGATGGTATAGTAGTGGTGGTTATACTAGTGATGGTATAGTAGTGGTGGTTATACTAGTGATGGTATAGTAGTGGTGGTTATACTAGTGATGGTGTAGTAGCGGTGGTGGTTATACTAGTGATGGTGTAGTAGTGATGGTGTAGTAGCGGTGGTGGTTATACTAGTGATGGTGTAGTAGCGGTGGTGGTTATACTAGTGATGGTATAGTAGTGGAGGTTATACTAGTGATGGTGTAGTGGTGGTGGTTATACTAGTGATGGTGTAGTGGTTATACTAGTGATGGTTTAGTGGTGGTTATACTAGTGATGGTGTAGTGGTGGTTATACTAGTGATGGTTTAGTAGTGATGGTATAGTAGTGGTGGTTATACTAGTGATGGTGTAGTAGTGGTGGGTATACTAGTGATGGTGTAGTAGTGGTGGTTATACTAGTGATGGTGTAGTGGTGGTTATACTAGTGATGGTGTAGTGGTGGTTATACTAGTGATGGTTTAGTAGTGATGGTATAGTAGTGGTGGTTATACTAGTGGTGGTATAGTAGTGGTTATAATAGTGATGGTATAGTAGTGTTGGTTATACTAGTGATGGTGTAGTGGTGGTTATACTAGTGATGGTGTAGTGGTGGTTATACTAGTGATGGTTTAGTAGTGATGGTATAGTAGTGGTGGTTTTACTAGTGGTGGTATAGTAGTGGTGGTTATACTAGTGATGGTAGAGTTGTGGTTATAATAGTGATGGTATAGTAGTGGTGGTTATACTAGTGATGGTGTAGTGGTGGTTATACTAGTGATGGTATAGTAGTGGTGGTTATACTAGTGATGGTATAGTAGTGGTGGTTATACTAGTGATGGTGATGTAGTGGTGGTGGTTATACTAGTGATGGTGTAGTAGCGGTGGTGGTTATACTAGTGATGGTGTAGTAGCGGTGGTGGTTATACTAGTGATGGTATAGTAGTGGTGGTTATACTAGTGATGGTATAGTAGTGGTGGTTATACTAGTGGTGGTTATACTAGTGATGGTATAGTAGTGGTGGTTATACTAGTGGTGGTTATACTAGTGGTGGTTATACTAGTGATTGTATAGTAGTGGTGGTTATACTAGTGGTGGTTATACTAGTGATGGTATAGTAGTGGTGGTTATACTAGTGGTGGTTATACTAGTGATGGTATAGTAGTGGTGGTTATACTAGTGGTGGTTATACTAGTGATGGTATAGTAGTGGTGGTTATACTAGTGATGGTGTAGTAGTGGTGGTTATACTAGTGATGGTGATGTAGTGGTGGTTATACTAGTGATGGTATAGTAGTGGTGGTTATACTAGTGATGGTGTAGTAGTGGTGGTTATACTAGTGATGGTATAGTAGTGGTGGTTATACTAGTGATGGTATAGTAGTGGTGGTTATACTAGTGATGGTATAGTAGTGGTGGTTATACTAGTGATGGTATAGTAGTGATGGTGTAGTAGTGGTGGTTATACTAGTGATGGTGTAGTAGTGGTGGTTATACTAGTGATGGTATAGTAGTGGTGGTTATACTAGTGATGGTATACTAGTGGTGGTTATACTAGTGGTGGTTATACTAGTGATGGGATAGTAGTGGTGGTTATACTAGTGATGGTATAGTAGTGATGGTGTAGTGGTTATACTAGTGATGGTGTAGTAGTGTTGGTTATACTAGTGATGGTATAGTAGTGGTGGTTATACTAGTGATGGTATAGTAGTGGTGGTTATACTAGTGATGGTATAGTAGTGGTGGTTATACTAGTGATGGTATAGTAGTGGTGGTTATACTAGTGATGGTATACTAGTGGTGGTTATACTAGTGATGGTGTAGTAGTGGTGGTATACTAGTGGTGGTTATACTAGTGATGGTATAGTAGTGGTGGTTATACTAGTGATGGTGTAGTAGTGGTGGTTATACTAGTGATGGTATAGTAGTGGTGGTTATACTAGTGGTGGTTATACTAGTGGTGGTATAGTAGTGGTGGTTATACTAGTGATGGTATAGTTGTGGTGGTTATACTAGTGATGGTAGAGTAGTGGTGGTTATACTAGTGATGGTATAGTAGTGGTGGTTATACTAGTGATGGTATAGTAGTGGTGGTTATACTAGTGATGGTAGAGTAGTGGTGGTTATACTAGTGATGGTGTAGTAGTGGTGGTTATACTAGTGATGGTATACTAGTGGTGGTTATACTAGTGATAGTTATACTAGTGATGGTGTAGTGGTGGTTATACTAGTGATGGTATAGTAGTGGTGGTTATACCAGTGGTGGTTATACTAGTGATGGTGTAGTGATGGTTATACTAGTGATGGTGTAGTAGTGGTGGTTATACTAGTGATGGTGTAGTAGTGGTGGTTATACTAGTGATGGTATAGTAGTAGAGGTTATACTAGTGATGGTATAGTAGTGGTGGTTATACTAGTGATGGTATAGTAGTGGTGGTTATACTAGTGATGGTTATACTAGTGATGGTATAGTAGTAGAGGTTATACTAGTGATGGTGTAGTGGTGGTTATACTAGTGATGGTATAGTAGTGGTGGTTATACTAGTGGTGGTTATACTAGTGATGGTGTAGTGATGGTTATACTAGTGATGGTGTAGTAGTGGTGGTTATACTAGTGATGGTGTAGTAGTGGTGGTTATACTAGTGATGGTTATACTAGTGATGGTATATTAGTAGAGGTTATACTAGTGATGGTGTAGTGGTGGTTATACTAGTGATGGTTATACTAGTGATGGTATAGTAGTAGAGGTTATACTAGTGATGGTGTAGTGGTGGTTATACTAGTGATGGTTATACTAGTGATGGTATAGTAGTAGAGGTTATACTAGTGATGGTGTAGTGGTGGTTATACTAGTGATGGTATAGTAGTGGTGGTTATACTAGTGGTGGTTATACTAGTGATGGTGTAGTGATGGTTATACTAGTGATGGTGTAGTAGTGGTGGTTATACTAGTGATGGTGTATTAGTGGTGGTTATACTAGTCATGGTATAGTCGTGGTGGTTATACTAGTGATGGTGTAGTAGTGGTGGTTATACTAGTGATGGTGTAGTAGTGGTGGTTATACTAGTGATGGTTATACTAGTGATGGTATAGTAGTAGAGGTTATACTAGTGATGGTGTAGTGGTGGTTATACTAGTGATGGTTATACTAGTGATGGTATAGTAGTAGAGGTTATACTAGTGATGGTGTAGTGGTGGTTATACTAGTGATGGTATAGTAGGGGTGGTTATACTAGTGGTGGTTATACTAGTGATGGTGTAGTGATGGTTATACTAGTGATGGTGTAGTAGTGGTGGTTATACTAGTGATGGTGTAGTAGTGGTGGTTATACTAGTGATGGTATAGTCGTGGTGGTTATACTAGTGATGGTATAGTAGTAGAGGTTATACTAGTGATGGTGTAGTGGTGGTTATACTAGTGATGGTGTAGTAGTGGTGGTTATACTAGTGATGGTATAGTAGTAGAGGTTATACTAGTGATGGTATAGTAGTGGTGGTTATACTAGTGGTGGTTATACTAGTGATGGTATAGTAGTGGAGGTTATACTAGTGATGGTATAGTAGTGGTGGTTATACTAGTGATGGTATAGTAGTGGTGGTTATACTAGTGATGGTGTAGTAGTGGTGGTTATACTAGTGATGGTATAGTAGTAGAGGTTATACTAGTGATGGTGTAGTGGTGGTTATACTAGTGATGGTTATACTAGTGATGGTATAGTAGTAGAGGTTATACTAGTGATGGTGTAGTGGTGGTTATACTAGTGATGGTATAGTAGTGGTGGTTATACTAGTGGTGGTTATACTAGTGATAGTGTAGTGATGGTTATACTAGTGATGGTGTAGTAGTGGTGGTTATACTAGTGATGGTATAGTCGTGGTGGTTATACTAGTGATGGTATAGTAGTAGAGGTTATACTAGTGATGGTGTAGTGGTGGTTATACTAGTGATGGTGTAGTAGTGGTGGTTATACTAGTGATGGTATAGTAGTAGAGGTTATACTAGTGATGGTATAATAGTGGTGGTTATACTAGTGGTGGTTATACTAGTGATGGTATAGTAGTGGAGGTTATACTAGTGATGGTATAGTAGTGGTGGTTATACTAGTGATGGTGTAGTAGTGGTGGTTATACTAGTGATGGTGTAGTGGTGGTTATACTAGTGATGGTGTAGTAGTGGTGGTTATACTAGTGATGGTGTAGTGGTGGTTATACTAGTGATGGTGTAGTTGTGGTTATACTAGTGATGGTTTAGTAGTGATGGTATAGTAGTGGTGGTTATACTAGTGATGGTGTAGTAGTGGTGGGTATACTAGTGATGGTGTAGTAGTGGTGGTTATACTAGTGATGGTGTAGTGGTGGTTATACTAGTGATGGTGTAGTGGTGGTTATACTAGTGATGGTTTAGTAGTGATGGTATAGTAGTGGTGGTTATACTAGTGGTGGTATAGTAGTGGTTATACTAGTGATGGTATAGTAGTGGTGGTTATACTAGTGATGGTGTAGTGGTGGTTATACTAGTGATGGTTTAGTAGTGATGGTATAGTAGTGGTGGTTATACTAGTGGTTGTATAGTAGTGATGGTAGAGTTGTGGTTATACTAGTGATGGTATAGTAGTGGTGGTTATACTAGTGATGGTAGAGTTGTGGTTATACTAGTGATGGTATAGTAGTGGTGGTTATACTAGTGATGGTGTAGTAGTGGTGGTTATACTAGTGATGGTGTAGTGGTGGTTATACTAGTGATGGTATAGTAGTGGTGGTTATACTAGTGATGGTATAGTAGTGGTGGTTATACTAGTGATGGTATAGTAGTGGTGGTTATACTAGTGATGGTATACTAGTGGTGGTTATACTAGTGGTGGTTATACTAGTGATAGTATAGTAGTGGTGGTTATACTAGTGATGGTGTAGTAGTGGTGGTTATACTAGTGATGGTTATACTAGTGATGGTATAGTAGTGGTGGTTATACTAGTGGTGGTTATACTAGTGGTGGTTATACTAGTGATGGTGTAGTAGTGGTGGTTATACTAGTGATGGTATAGTAGTGGTGGTTATACTAGTGGTGGTGTAGTAGTGGTGGTTATACTAGTGATGGTATAGTAGTGGTGGTTATACTAGTGATGGTGTAGTAGTGGTGGTTATACTAGTGATGGTATAGTAGTGGTGGTTATACTAGTGATGGTATAGTAGTGGTGGTTATACTAGTGATGGTATAGTAGTGGTGGTTATACTAGTGATGGTATAGTAGTGGTGGTTATACTAGTGATGGTATAGTAGTGGTGGTTATACTAGTGATGGTGTAGTAGCGGTGGTGGTTATACTAGTGATGGTGTAGTAGTGATGGTGTAGTAGCGGTGGTGGTTATACTAGTGATGGTATAGTAGTGGAGGTTATACTAGTGATGGTGTAGTGGTGGTGGTTATACTAGTGATGGTGTAGTGGTTATACTAGTGATGGTTTAGTGGTGGTTATACTAGTGATGGTGTAGTGGTGGTTATACTAGTGATGGTTTAGTAGTGATGGTATAGTAGTGGTGGTTATACTAGTGATGGTGTAGTAGTGGTGGGTATACTAGTGATGGTGTAGTAGTGGTGGTTATACTAGTGATGGTGTAGTGGTGGTTATACTAGTGATGGTGTAGTGGTGGTTATACTAGTGATGGTTTAGTAGTGATGGTATAGTAGTGGTGGTTATACTAGTGGTGGTATAGTAGTGGTTATAATAGTGATGGTATAGTAGTGTTGGTTATACTAGTGATGGTGTAGTGGTGGTTATACTAGTGATGGTGTAGTGGTGGTTATACTAGTGATGGTTTAGTAGTGATGGTATAGTAGTGGTGGTTTTACTAGTGGTGGTATAGTAGTGGTGGTTATACTAGTGATGGTAGAGTTGTGGTTATAATAGTGATGGTATAGTAGTGGTGGTTATACTAGTGATGGTGTAGTGGTGGTTATACTAGTGATGGTATAGTAGTGGTGGTTATACTAGTGATGGTATAGTAGTGGTGGTTATACTAGTGATGGTGATGTAGTGGTGGTGGTTATACTAGTGATGGTGTAGTAGCGGTGGTGGTTATACTAGTGATAGTGTAGTAGCGGTGGTGGTTATACTAGTGATGGTATAGTAGTGGTGGTTATACTAGTGGTGGTTATACTAGTGATGGTATAGTAGTGGTGGTTATACTAGTGGTGGTTATACTAGTGGTGGTTATACTAGTGATTGTATAGTAGTGGTGGTTATACTAGTGGTGGTTATACTAGTGATGGTATAGTAGTGGTGGTTATACTAGTGGTGGTTATACTAGTGATGGTATAGTAGTGGTGGTTATACTAGTGGTGGTTATACCTAGTGATGGTATAGTAGTGGTGGTTATACTAGTGATGGTGTAGTAGTGGTGGTTATACTAGTGATGGTGATGTAGTGGTGGTTATACTAGTGATGGTATAGTAGTGGTGGTTATACTAGTGATGGTGTAGTAGTGGTGGTTATACTAGTGATGGTATAGTAGTGGTGGTTATACTAGTGATGGTATAGTAGTGGTGGTTATACTAGTGATGGTATAGTAGTGGTGGTTATACTAGTGATGGTATAGTAGTGATGGTATAGTAGTGATGGTTTAGTAGTGATGGTGTAGTAGTGGTGGTTATACTAGTGATGGTGTAGTAGTGGTGGTTATACTAGTGATGGTATAGTAGTGGTGGTTATACTAGTGATGGTATACTAGTGGTGGTTATACTAGTGGTGGTTATACTAGTGGTGGTTATACTAGTGATGGGATAGTAGTGGTGGTTATACTAGTGATGGTATAGTAGTGATGGTGTAGTGGTTATACTAGTGATGGTGTAGTAGTGGTGGTTATACTAGTGATGGTATAGTAGTGGTGGTTATACTAGTGATGGTATAGTAGTGGTGGTTATACTAGTGATGGTATAGTAGTGGTGGTTATACTAGTGATGGTATACTAGTGGTGGTTATACTAGTGATGGTGTAGTAGTGGTGGTATACTAGTGGTGGTTATACTAGTGATGGTATAGTAGTGGTGGTTATACTAGTGATGGTGTAGTAGTGGTGGTTATACTAGTGATGGTATAGTAGTGGTGGTTATACTAGTGGTGGTTATACTAGTGGTGGTATAGTAGTGGTGGTTATACTAGTGATGGTATAGTTGTGGTGGTTATACTAGTGATGGTAGAGTAGTGGTGGTTATACTAGTGATGGTATAGTAGTGGTGGTTATACTAGTGATGGTATAGTAGTGGTGGTTATACTAGTGATGGTAGAGTAGTGGTGGTTATACTAGTGATGGTGTAGTAGTGGTGGTTATACTAGTGATGGTATACTAGTGGTGGTTATACTAGTGATAGTTATACTAGTGATGGTGTAGTGGTGGTTATACTAGTGATGGTATAGTAGTGGTGGTTATACTAGTGGTGGTTATACTAGTGATGGTGTAGTGATGGTTATACTAGTGATGGTGTAGTAGTGGTGGTTATACTAGTGATGGTGTAGTAGTGGTGGTTATACTAGTGATGGTATAGTAGTAGAGGTTATACTAGTGATGGTATAGTAGTGGTGGTTATACTAGTGATGGTATAGTAGTGGTGGTTATACTAGTGATGGTTATACTAGTGATGGTATAGTAGTAGAGGTTATACTAGTGATGGTGTAGTGGTGGTTATACTAGTGATGGTATAGTAGTGGTGGTTATACTAGTGGTGGTTATACTAGTGATGGTGTAGTGATGGTTATACTAGTGATGGTGTAGTAGTGGTGGTTATACTAGTGATGGTGTAGTAGTGGTGGTTATACTAGTGATGGTTATACTAGTGATGGTATAGTAGTAGAGGTTATACTAGTGATGGTGTAGTGGTGGTTATACTAGTGATGGTTATACTAGTGATGGTATAGTAGTAGAGGTTATACTAGTGATGGTGTAGTGGTGGTTATACTAGTGATGGTTATACTAGTGATGGTATAGTAGTAGAGGTTATACTAGTGATGGTGTAGTGGTGGTTATACTAGTGATGGTATAGTAGTGGTGGTTATACTAGTGGTGGTTATACTAGTGATGGTGTAGTGATGGTTATACTAGTGATGGTGTAGTAGTGGTGGTTATACTAGTGATGGTGTAGTAGTGGTGGTTATACTAGTGATGGTGTAGTAGTGGTGGTTATACTAGTGATGGTTATACTAGTGATGGTATAGTAGTAGAGGTTATACTAGTGATGGTGTAGTGGTGGTTATACTAGTGATGGTTATACTAGTGATGGTATAGTAGTAGAGGTTATACTAGTGGTGGTTATACTAGTGATGGTATAGTAGTGGTGGTTATACTAGTGGTGGTTATACTAGTGATGGTGTAGTGATGGTTATACTAGTGATGGTGTAGTAGTGGTGGTTATACTAGTGATGGTGTAGTAGTGGTGGTTATACTAGTGATGGTATAGTCGTGGTGGTTATACTAGTGATGGTATAGTAGTAGAGGTTATACTAGTGATGGTGTAGTGGTGGTTATACTAGTGATGGTGTAGTAGTGGTGGTTATACTAGTGATGGTATAGTAGTAGAGGTTATACTAGTGATGGTATAGTAGTGGTGGTTATACTAGTGGTGGTTATACTAGTGATGGTATAGTAGTGGAGGTTATACTAGTGATGGTATAGTAGTGGTGGTTATACTAGTGATGGTATAGTAGTGGTGGTTATACTAGTGATGGTGTAGTAGTGGTGGTTATACTAGTGATGGTATAGTAGTAGAGGTTATACTAGTGATGGTGTAGTGGTGGTTATACTAGTGATGGTTATACTAGTGATGGTATAGTAGTAGAGGTTATACTAGTGATGGTGTAGTGGTGGTTATACTAGTGATGGTATAGTAGTGGTGGTTATACTAGTGGTGGTTATACTAGTGATGGTGTAGTGATGGTTATACTAGTGATGGTGTAGTAGTGGTGGTTATACTAGTGATGGTATAGTCGTGGTGGTTATACCTAGTGATGGTATAGTAGTAGAGGTTATACTAGTGATGGTGTAGTGGTGGTTATACTAGTGATGGTGTAGTAGTGGTGGTTATACTAGTGATGGTATAGTAGTAGAGGTTATACTAGTGATGGTATAATAGTGGTGGTTATACTAGTGGTGGTTATACTAGTGATGGTATAGTAGTGGAGGTTATACTAGTGATGGTATAGTAGTGGTGGTTATACTAGTGATGGTGTAGTAGTGGTGGTTATACTAGTGATGGTGTAGTGGTGGTTATACTAGTGATGTTGTAGTAGTGGTGGTTATACTAGTGATGGTGTAGTGGTGGTTATACTAGTGATGGTATAGTAGTGGTGGTTATACTAGTGATGGTATAGTAGTAGAGGTTATACTAGTGGTGGTATAGTAGTGGTGGTTATACTAGTGATGGTATAGTAGTGGTGGTTATACTAGTGATGGTATAGTAGTGGAGGTTATACTAGTGATGGTATAGTAGTGGTGGTGTAGTAGTGGTGGTTATACTAGTGATGGTGTAGTAGTGGTGGTTATACTAGTGATGGTATAGTAGTGGTGGTTATACTAGTGATGGTATAGTAGTGGTGGTTATACTAGTGATGGTATAGTAGTGGTGGTTATACTAGTGATGGTATAGTAGTGGTGGTTATACTAGTGGTGGTTATACTAGTGATGGTGTAGTAGTGGTGGTTATACTAGTGATGGTATAGTAGTGGTGGTTATACTAGTGATGGTATAGTAGTGGTGGTTATACTAGTGATGGTATAGTAGTGGTGGTTATACTAGTGATGGTGTAGTAGTGGTGGTTATACTAGTGATGGTATAGTAGTGGATGTTATACTAGTGATGGTATAGTAGTGGTGGTTATACTAGTGGTGGTTATACTAGTGATGGTGTAGTAGTGGTGGTTATACTAGTGATGGTATAGTAGTGGTGGTTATACTAGTGATGGTATAGTAGTGGTGGTTATACTAGTGATGGTATAATAGTGGTGGTTATACTAGTGGTGGTTATACTAGTGATGGTATAGTAGTAGAGGTTATACTAGTGATGGTATAGTAGTGGTGGTTATACTAGTGATGGTGTAGTAGTGGTGGTTATACTAGTGATGGTATAGTAGTGGTGGTTATACTAGTGATGGTATGGTAGTGGTGGTGGTTATACTAGTGATGGTATAGTAGTGGTATAGTCGTGGTGGTTATACTAGTGATGGTATAGTAGTTGTGGTTATACTAGTGATGGTATATTAGTGGTGGGTATACTAGTTATGAAGAGCATGTATAATGGTAGACATATTCTCCCAGTCCCCAGGCTTGATTGTTGTTGTGATTAAGAGCCAGGCGTTGTCCCCCCCTCCTCCAGCGGTCCAGGGCAGCGCTGCAGAGGTACCTGTTCTACTGCAACCGCTACATGAACCACATGCAGTCGCTGCGCTTCGAGCACAAGCTGTACGCCGGGGTCAAGCAGAAGATGGAGGAGATGCAGCAGCACAACATGTCCTGGATCGAGGTGCAGTTCCTGAAGAAGGCCGTGGACGTGCTGTGTCAGTGTCGCTCCACACTCATGTTCACCTACGTCTTCGCCTTCTACCTCAAGAAGAACAACCAGTCCATCATCTTTGAGGTAACTTTACAGCTATAGTACTAACCCTATAGCTAACCCAAACCCTTCTACCTCAAGAAGAACAACCAGTCCATCATCTTTGAGGTGAGGGAGGGTAGAGAAGGGAGAGGGGGAGAGAAGGAAGGCGTGGAGAGAGTCAGAGTATTCTATTTAGCTTGAAGTGTTGCAGTTGCTCCAGTAACTGTTGGTACAGTTGTAGACAGTAAGCCGTGATGTACAGGGGGAGACAGTAAGCCGTGATGTACAGTTGTAGACAGTAAGCCGTGGTGTACAGGTGTAGACAGTAAGCCGCGATGTACAGTTGTAGACAGTAAGCCGTGATGTACAGGGGGAGACAGTAAGCCGTGATGTACAGTTGTAGACAGTAAGCCGTGGTGTACAGGTGTAGACAGTAAGCCGCGATGTACAGTTGTAGACAGTAAGCCGTGATGTACAGGTGGAGACAGTAAGCCGTGATGTACAGGTGTAGACAGTAAGCCGTGATGTACAGTTGTAGACAGTAAGCCGTGATGTACAGGTGTAGACAGTAAGCCGTGATGTACAGGGGGAGACAGTAAGCCGTGATGTACAGGTGTAGACAGTAAGCCGTGATGTACAGGTGGAGACAGTAAGCCGCGATGTACAGTTGTAGACAGTAAGCCGCGATGTACAGGTGTAGACAGTAAGCCGTGATGTACAGTTGTAGACAGTAAGCCGTGATGTACAGGTGTAGACAGTAAGCCGTGATGTACAGGGGGAGACAGTAAGCCGTGATGTACAGGTGGAGACAGTAAGCCGTGATGTACAGGTGGAGACAGTAAGCCGTGATGTACAGGTGGAGACAGTAAGCCGTGATGGACAGGTGTAGACAGTAAGCCGTGATGGACAGGTGTAGACAGAAAGCCGTGATGTACAGTTGTAGACAGTAAGCCGTGATGTACAGGTGTAGACAGTAAGCCGTGATGTACAGGTGTAGACAGTAAGCCGTGATGTACAGGTGGAATAATATAATATGCCATTTTAGCAGACGCTTTTATCCAAAGCGACTTACAGTCATGCGTGCATAAATTTTTTGTGTCTGGGTGGTCCCGGGGATCGAACCCACTACCTTGGTGTTACAAGCGCCGTGCTCTACCAGCTGAGCTACAGAGGACAGTAAGCCGTGATGTACAGGTGGAGACAGTAAGCCGTGATGTACAGGTGGAGACAGTAAGCCGTGATGTACAGGTGGAGACAGTAAGCCGTGATGTACAGGGGGAGACAGTAAGCCGTGATGTACAGGGGGAGACAGTAAGCCGTGATGGACAGGTGGAGACAGTAAGCCGTGATGGACAGGTGGAGACAGTAAGCCGTGATGTACAGGTGTAGACAGAAAGCCGTGATGTACAGGGGTGACAGTAAGCCGTGATGTACAGGTGTAGACAGTAAGCCGTGATGGACAGGTGGAGACAGTAAGCCGTGATGGACAGGTGGAGACAGTAAGCCGTGATGTACAGGTGTAGACAGTAAGCCGTGATGTACAGGTGGAGACAGTAAGCCGTGATGTACAGGTGTAGACAGTAAGCCGTGATGTACAGGTGTAGACAGTAAGCCGTGATGTACAGGTGTAGACAGTAAGCCGTGATGTACAGGTGGAGACAGTAAGCTGTGATGTATTTCTACACCTACAAGTCAAGGTCTCCTCTCTAAAGGAATCCTTTATTTCCACAGTTGTTGTCATGAGTTTGAATGCTCCAGGTAAAAAACGGCAGCACAATTATTCCTGTTCATGTAGTTCTATCAGGGCAAGTAGTGGCGCTATACTATACACTGAGTGTACAAAACCCAGCAGCGTTGCAGTTCTTGACACACTCAAACCGGTGCGCCTGGCACCTACTACCATACCCCGTTCAAAGGCACTTCAATATTTTTGTCTTGCTCATTCACCCTCTGAATGGCACACATACACAATCCATGTCTCAATTGTCTCGAGGCTTAAAAATCCTTCTTTAACCGGTCTCCTCCCCTTCATCTACACTGATTTTTGAAGTGGGATTTAACAAGTGACATCAATAATGGATCATAGCGTTCTGGAAAGAGCTGGTGTCCTTAATGTTTTGTCCACTCGGTGTATATGCTGTGTCTGAACCCACGCGGTCCTCTTTTAGAACAATCAGGCTGACTTGGAGAATGCCACAGAGGTTCTGTCTGGATATCTGGAGCGGGACATCTCCCAGGACTCTCTGCAGGACATCAAACAGAAAGTACAGGACAAGTACAGGTGAGTTAAATACATGATATAGATGTCTTTATGACAGCAGGAAGTACAGGTGAGTTAAATACATGATATAGATGTCTTTATGACAGCAGGAAGTACAGGTTAGTCTGCGACAGGGTAGATGATTTTATAGCTCTGTGTTTTATCTATGAAATTGTACCAGATTTGTCTTTTTGTACCAGTCAGTGGTAAATATATGAAATTTGAATGCCAACGTGGGAGGAGTATTCTAAACATGCCTACTATGAGGCTGTCATGATCAGCGATTTAATATAATCTGAAATTGCCTCTTGTTCCATTCTATTTGTGTTTGTTTGTCAAGCCAAAGATGATTAGTTGGCTACGCTACAGCACATATCAGAATGACACCAGACTGATTTAAAATGACCCTTCCTACAGCACATATCAGAATGGCACCAGACTGATTTAAAATGACCCTTCCTACAGCGCATATCAGAATGACACCAGACTGATTTAAAATGACCCTTCCTACAGCACATATCAGAATGGCACCAGACTGATTTAAAATGACCCTTCCTACAGCACATATCAGAATGACACCAGACTGATTTTTAAATGACCCTTCCTACAGCGCATATCAGAATGACACCAGACTGATTTAAAATGACCCTTCCTACAGCGCATATCAGAATGACACCAGACTGATTTAAAATGACCCTTCCTACAGCGCATATCAGAATGACACCAGACTGATTTAAAATGACCCTTCCTACAGCGCATATCAGAATGACACCAGACTGATTTCAAATGACCCTTCCTACAGCGCATATCAGAATGACACCAGACTGATTTTAAAATGACCCTTTCCTACAGCGCATATCAGAATGACACCAGACTGATTTCAAATGACCCTTCCTACAGCGCATATCAGAATGACACCAGACTGATTTTAAAATGACCCTTTCCTACAGCGCATATCAGAATGACACCAGACTGATTTTAAAATGACCCTTCCTACAGCGCATATCAGAATGACACCAGCCTGATTTTAAAATGACCCTTTCCTACAGCACATATCAGAATGACACCAGACTGATTTAAAATGACCCTTCCTACAGCACATATCAGAATGACACCAGACTGATTTTAAAATGACCCTTTCCTACAGCACATATCAGAATGACACCAGACTGATTTAAAATGACCCTTTCCTACAGCGCATATCAGAATGACACCAGACTGATTTAAAATGACCCTTTCCTATCCTCACTGTTTCCTGTTTGTTTTGTTGTGTCCTCCAGATACTGTGAGAGTCGGCGGAGGGTTCTGCTGCAGCATGTGCATGAGGGCTATGAGAAGGATCTGTGGGAGTACATAGAAGATTGAGGATGGACTCTTTACTAAAACCCCTTCTACAGACTAGAGCACTGATGCAATGCCACGGGGCAACACTGGTTTTCAGCTATTGTTGCTGATCTTCCCAATATTGCGTTTTTTGTTTTTTTTCTTGGGTTTTGTTTAATGGAAAAGTTTATAAATTATATCAAAATAAAAAAAAGAGGTAGAATATTTCAAACATTAATCGTACAACAGTATTGTTTGTAGCAGATTTGATTGTGAGGACAAAAAAAAGAAAAGATCTCCCCACTTCTCTCAATTGGTCACTATTGTAACATCACTCCCTTTCCCCAACTACTCTGTTCAGTTTTCCAGTGAGATGTATTTTATTTGTTTCATTTTAAGTACCCTTGTTTGGGACATGGGGTTTGTGTTCAACACAGTCCAACTGTTCAAGCCATGTTCATTGAGTGTGGTTAGATCCCATGTAGGGTTGTTGAATGTTGATTTGCTGATTGTAAGGTGTCAAACCATATGGGCTGGCAGACAAAAAGCAAAGGGAGTGCAAAAAAAAAAAAGAAGGAAACATGTTTTTCAATTTGTAAATAACGCATATGCATGGAACAGCAAGTGTGGCATTTTTTTTTTTTTTTTTATTTTTAGAAAAATATTTATTCTTTTTCAAATATTCAATATAGTTGCTGTGTAGAAGACAAGTTCCCTCCTGCTTTAAAAAATAAAAAAGAAGAGGTGTTTGTGAGGGTTTGGAAGCTGTGTAGCTTCTTCACCCAGGAGAACAAGGAAAGAAACAGTTTGAACGAACGATAGAACTCTGACTGGGTTGTAGTAGCTTTAAAGCAAATCTGACTAAACAAAATCCACTAAAGGATAGCATTAGTAGGTGAGAGAATGAGACTAAAGAACAAACCATATTTTTTAACAGCAAGCCAGACTGTAGTTCAGGTAATACATTGATTATTCATAGTTGGAATTGACCTCGCAACTTTCAGAGGTTATCAGCTAATTGCACCTGAGGGGTTTTGAGAAATGAATAGAGAATGACTTGGAAAGGAGTCCGGCTGTGTCTTAAATAGTACCCTATTCTCTATAAAGTGCACTTATTTTGACCAGAGCCCTATCTATGGGAGCCCCATCTATGGGAGCCCTATCTATGGGAGCCCTATGGGCCCTGGTCAAAAGTAGTGCATTATGTAGGGAATAGGGTGCCATTTGGGATGCAAGCCATGTCCTGTTTGTTCTAACCCCTCCTCCTCCCTTCCTCCTTGTTGTTTTGGTGTCCGATCACCTCTCCTCCTGTTTCTCCTTAGAAGTTCTCCGTTCCAGATAACACACTACCAACTGTTTCATGAGAGCCAAATTGAGTGACATTCACTCATAAAAAAAAAAAATAAACAAATGTATTTCTTTTTCAGGCTTGAGCTTTTCCTCATGGTTTTTGCATGCACCTTGGTAACGTGGGAGGCAGTAGGGCACCTTGGTAACCTGGGAGGCAGTAGGGCGCCTTGGTAACCTGGGAGGCAGTAGGGCGCCTTGGTAACGTGGGAGGCAGTAGGGCACCTTGGTAACGTGGGAGGCAGTAGGGCGCCTTGGTAACGTGGGAGGCAGTAGGGCGCCTTGGTAACCTGGGAGGCGGTAGGGCACCTTGGTAACCTGGGAGGCGGTAGGGCACCTTGGTAACCTGGGAGGCGGTAGGGCACCTTGGTAACCTGGGAGACGGTAGGGCACCTTGGTAACCTGGGAGGCGGTAGGTAATTCCCTGAAAGTGCTGTTTAAACTTGAGTCAGTCGGCATGACGACAGTACCTAGTCCTAGGCCCCTAAAGAACTAGAAGCTGTGACAGAGCTGGCTGAGAAAACCTACCCCGTTTCCCCCCGCTCTATCTGTGTTCTGTAAAGGAGTATTGCTTTCTATAGCACCATGCAGTTGAGTTATACGAACTGCTTTATGAGCTTCAAGGAAAGAGTCTTGTCCGACAGCTGCATTTCAAAAGAAAAAATCGTTACCGGGCATAAAGAGCTGATGTTTTGAGATGTCTGTTGTTGTAAAGCTTTGGCATCTAGACTATGAGAGTGGCGTTTACACTGGCAGTGAGTCCGAAATGCCACCCTACTCCCTATATAAGTGCACTACTTTTGACCACACAGACCAATGGGTAGTAGTGCACTAGAGGGAATAGGGTGTCATTTGGGACGTAGCTTGGGTTGTACAAACATGGTTGACATGATGATGCCATTTACCTTCGTAACACTTTCCAGTTTTATATGAGCGTACGAGGTCCAAAACAAGACTACCCTAGCCCAGGGAAGTGGCAGGAGTAGTCACAGTGACGTCTTCTGTCAGTGCTTGTTGGAATACGTTTCTCAATGCGCTGTAGCCCTCAAGAAAGAAAAGAGTCTGGCATTTGACACCGATGTGGCCGACAAGAAGGAAACAAAGATTTTTCTTCACCAAAGCGTGAATCATCTGAAAATACTATTTTTTATCTCTGTTTCTGATACTTTCTGTGAAATGGGAAGGTCAGATACAGTTGCTTTCATGTATTATAACCATTCTTACAAACAAATGTCCTATTTAAATAAATGTCATTCAAAAGGAATTTTGTTATACGATTTGTTTTCTTTAGACAAAATATATAGATGCTTGAATACTTGCTCCTGTTCACATTCCACTTGCATCAAATGTCATACATAGACCCATAGACCTACAGCATCCCAAGTAGGTCAAACTTGATAGTTTTGGTGTGCTGGCACTCTAACCAAGATTGTAACGCCAGGGTAGTGGGTTCGATCCCCGGGACCACCCATACGTAAAAATGTATGCACGCATGACTGTAAGTCGCTTTGGATAAAAGCGTCTGCTAAATGGCATATTATTTTTAATTTTGTTTCTGGACTGCTGATGCATGTATGTATCATCTGCCTTGAGAAGTCCAAGGCCTGTATAACATGGCTGATTTGAATAACAGTCACTTCTGTTGTATGGGCTTTATATAGTACATAACATGATCAGCCGTACGGTGGATATCACTCAATCTATTTCACACGTCAGATGTAACATTTCAGATGGCGTGAATTGGCCGGTGTCATGGGGAGTAGCCCTTGGATGTTGGTTGCCCCCATAGCTTACATGTAGCCCCGAATTGAGGAAGAAAATAAAAAAAGTAAGTACGTTTGTAAGAGCTGTACTTCTGTACTGTCCAATACATATCCAGAGAGTATCAATATTATATATTTCTTTCAATTTAAATAATATCAAAGTTTGAAACCTCTGACATCACTTTTTTTATTGTACTGAATGTGCACGAGCACGTTCTTTCCTTTTTTTGATTCGTGGGTGTAGCGCGCACGTAGCGACACCTGAGCTGCGTTCAGTATAGAAAAACGTACTGCAACGTTCAATTCAATGGAAACGGTGCTGTTATGAACGACCAGTTCAAAAACGTGGAGGGAGTGGTTGGTTGGGTCGGTTGTGTGTTGGGGAACGTTGTGCCGCAGACATACAGTAAATTACTTCAAGACACACCCACCAAACGGAGCAAACGTACCTCAAAGTCTGTTCAAGAACGTTTTAGGGAAACGTGTCGTTCAGTACAAACCGTTAAGCAACGTAAACGTTCAATCGAACTGAACGCACCCTGAGTATCCTTTGATAACTGTTTCCGCCTCTAGCCAGCTGGCTGAATGAATGATGCGGAGGATCTCCATCATTGCTTCTGCTTGATATAACAATAATATTAATTGAATCTACCGTAGCTTTATATATATATCACAATGCAGACCCTCACACCGCACGTATATTGGGCACAGCGTCACGGAGACATCTACCTGCGCGTAGAGCTGAGTGACGCTAAGGTATGTTACTGATGCTCTCCGGGACCGACTTGTCTCCAAGCTAGCTGGCTAGGCTAACAAGCTAGCTAGATAGTAAACATCACTTCAGCCAGTAATAAGTGTCTTTGCTTCAGCTCACTGCTGGACATTGTAAATTGAATGCACGTTGCTGACATGAACAAATTACATACATTACATTAGCTACAATGCTCCTTTGAGAATGGAGTGATACCAGCCCATGCTTACACGTTAGCAAGTATGCTCATAAATCTAGCTAGCTAACTTACCACTTGTTCTATTAACTATACCGAGTGATAACAAAACAAAAGTGTAGCATGAAACTACTAGTAGTCAGACAGTACCATACATATCGTTTCCTGAGATCCTGATCCACTATTCCACAGTCCAGAATCACGTCGTTGTCGAGAGAAGGCTGGTTCTCGACGAGGCTAGACGACGCTAGCTAGCTAGTTACTGTCATTCATATTGAGTTGGTAACGTTAGTAGCTAGTGGTGGTGCGTCTACCGAATGTCATGCTTCATAAAAGATTCAGGAATTGTCATGGTGATCGCTGGATCCAATTTAGCCATTCAGCAGACATAGTTACTCACTCAAGACGCATCATGATCAACATTTGTACTCCAGCTACATAGCATAGTGTACATAATGTCATCAGAATATGTTAGTGATGCTGTATGTGTGAGGGATACACATCCGTATCAGCCACTCAGTCACATAGTTTGAGCTCAACCAATGTTAGTGGTTTCTATATTTAGCCTGGTAGCTGACAGTCGTCTTCCGCTTTTTGAGTTTTTTCGATGCATGACATTTACTTTCGCGTTTCAGAATCTTGATATCTGCGTGCAAGACAACACCCTGCAATTCAAAGGTTGGTGTTTGCATTACATTGGAACAGAATGACACAGGCCACAAGCTGATATAATGAGAACAACTCTAGTCTGTACATAGTATTAAACCCATGTTCCTTTGTTCGACAGCTCAGGGTCACGGAGCTAAAGGAGTCAATGACTATGAGTTCAGTCTGGACTTCCTGGAACCAGTAAAACCTGAGGTGTTCTATTATTCTGTTATTTTCTCCTCCAAAATGTAGTTTCTCATTAGTGATAATACGTCACACTCTTCTCAGTCTCAAAGACAAACCTCTCTTATTGTACTAGAGATTGTTACTGTTCCCTGCATGTACTTTATTATTAAGTGTATCTACTACAGGAGGTGGCTCATAATAATGACCGGAATGGATCAAATGGAATGGCATCGAACACCAGGAAACCATGTGTTTGATGTATTTGATACCATTCCACCAATTCCGCTCCAGTCATTACCACGAGCCCGTTCTCCCCAATTAAGGTGCCACTAACCTCCTGTGGTGTCTACGGTAATGATCATACTCACTGTGTGTTTGTGTCTGTGTGCATGTCTGTCTGCCAGGTGAGTCACAGGTCGACCCAGCGCCTGGTAAACGTGACAGTGAGGAAGCTAGAGCAACGTTGGTGGGATAGACTCACTCTGCAGGAGAGGAAACCTCTCTTCCTGGCGCCAGACTTCGACCGCTGGCTCGACGAATCAGACGCAGAGATGGAGCTTCAGGCTAAGGTAGTAATGTCCAGGGTCAGTTTTTGGTATAACGCTGTGGAACTTTTAGACGTAATACAAAAAGGATGACAAATAATTTTCTATGAAGTATAAGGCTTTATTTGTCTTTTCTAAGTGTGTTATGACATGTATTACACCTGATGCTCTGTCTGTTTGTTCTCAGGAAGAGGAGAAGATTAACAAGGTCAGCATCGAGTCAAGAATCCGTAAAGACGGTAAGTACCGAGCGGTGCAGCTGTGAACACTGCAGCCCTTGTCTCTAATCTGAATATTTGCATTTCTTGTTAAAGATGCCGTTGGTTTAGACCAGGGATCATCAACTAGATTCAGCCGTGGGACAATTTTTTTTTTTGTTGACCAGATGGTCGGGGAGCCGGAACATAAGTACAAATCATTTGTAGACTGCAATTTGACCACAAGAATCCCAAGCAGATAATTTAAATCCTTGCCTAAATTTGTATATGTCTCTCTATTATCATTTGACATTTTAGTCATTTAGCAGACGCTCTTATCCAGAGCGACTTACATGAGCAATTAGGGTTAAGTGCCTTGCTCATGGGCACATCGACAGATTTTTCACCTAGTCGGCTCGTGGGAATACTTGGTAACAGCTGATTTCCTGGTGTTTTTACACTATTTTATGTACAACAATGAAAATGCAACGTATACTTTTTTTTTTTTTTTTTGCTCAGAAAAGTTTGGGGACCAAATAAATCCACCCGTGGGCCACCAATTGGGGAACCCTGGTTTAGAATGTGCATCGCCTTTTAGTTTATACCAACACAAATACAAGCTACCTTTTTAAGTACTAGATATTTGAAAATGTAAACATCTGAAATGTAATTTCAAATCATTTGGTTTTGGTATAGACATACAAATCCAATTGACTGGAGTCTCCTTTTGTATTTATTCAATTTTTGTGTGTTATTATTGAAAGCTGTACAATGTTCTCTCAGCCTACCTGGGTCTAAAGAAGGGCTATCTGTTCATGTTCAACCTGGTGTTATGTGTTTAAAGCTGTAGTATGTTAATATTTAGTTTGTTCTCTCAGCCTACCTGGGTCTAAAGAAAGGCTATCTGTTCATGTACAACCTGGTCCAGTTCCTGGGCTTCTCCTGGATCTTTGTCAACATGACCGTCCGTCTCTTCATCCTGGGACAAGGTCAGTGGTCCGGAGCCTGCTGAGGGTCCAGTCTGTTAGTGGCTGTTTGTTGTTGTTGTTGTTTGTTGGTTGGTTGTCATGTTTGGCTTGAGAGTTGACTACAGAGTTGGCTACAGACACCAAGCAGGTTAAGTGGTCAATGTTTCAGGGATGGAAAAGTGTACTATCATAATAATTCCTTTTAAACTCAACAGCTGTGGTTGGATCTAGCTACCTCAGAACTGGTTCTTCAACATAAAGTAAGAGAGTTAGTATAGATGGCTCACATAACACAAATATTTACATACATCATCTTTCTTCCTCTTATTATTATTTTTTTTTTGCTGAAAGCTGTCTAGTTTCAACTAATTTTTATTAAGCTCTGTTTCTGTGAAGTGATCTGAGTGAGGCAGATTAACCCACACCACTCAGAACTGACATCAAACCCACCAAGCCGATGTGTTACTTCCCTAGAAGAAGTAAACGGGCCCTTTATTCATAGATGCGCCCATTTGAATATGAGAAAAATAACATTGACTCTAGTCTGTCGATGAATTTGTCTTGCAAATAGCTTTGGATACTGAATAGCCCGGTGGTCCAATCTGTTTGTGCTTTAGCCAAATTCAGTTTATATGTCCTCACAACAATTGAAGACTTGACTACAGCAGTGGTCGTCACCCTGGTGTGCTTTGGCCTTTCCACAGGGACACTTGAGGAGTCTTACGAGAACGTAGACCTACTGGTGAAATACACATGAAATGGTACTTGGGGGAGTACTTCAGGCATAGCTAAATGTGACAGGGGGTAGAGTTACTAAAACGGGTTGAGAACCGCTGGACTTCAGCACATACAGTATGGAACCAGGCTACTTTGGATATTCAATGTGTTCTACCTCTCTCTCTCTCTCCCCCTCCTGTCAGACTCCTTCTATGACACGTTCCACACCATTGCTGACATGATGTACTTCTGTCAGATGATGGCCGTAGCAGAGGTCATTAACCCTCTAGTGGGTCTGGTCAAGACTGGGGTCTTCCCAGCTATGATCCAGGTAGGGTTCAATCCAAACACACAGAAAACTCACTTTCAAAATGGCTTGGGTTTAAAATATAACGCATGCTAATTTGGGATACGTTGACTTCTAGTTGTTTTTGGTTAGTCAAAGCTAAAGTTGGCAGCAATGGTTTTTGTAAACCAACCCAAAGCATAGATTGTCTCTCCTTGCCCATAGGATGCTTTCAGGGTGAGGATAAGTGATTTTGTATTTAGGGTGAATTATCCCTTTAATGTAGTGTGTTTTTGTGTTTTTGACCTGTCCAGGTGGTGGGTAGGAACGTTATCCTGTTTGTGATCTTCGGTAGTCTGGAGGAGATGCAGAACAAAGCAGTGGTCTTCTTCGTCTTCTACCTCTGGAGCACCATCGAGATCTTCAGGTGACTACCTCTATAATATAGTCAAAAGAGAGCACCATCGAGATCTTCAGGTGACTACCTCTATAATATAGTCAAAAGAGAGCACCATCGAGATCTTCAGGTGACTACCTCTATAATATAGTCAAAAGAGAGCACCATCGAGATCTTCAGGTGACTACCTCTATAATATAGTCAAAAGAGAGCACCATCGAGATCTTCAGGTGACTACCTCTATAATATAGTCAAAAGAGAGCACCATCGAGATCTTCAGGTGACTACCTCTATAATATAGTCAAAAGAGAGCACCATCGAGATCTTCAGGTGACTATTTCTATAGTATAGTCAATAGAGAGCACCATAGAGATCTTCAGGTGACTCTACCTCTATTTTTATTTTATTTTACCTTTATTTAAGTAGGCAAGTCAGTTAAGAACAAATTCTTATTTACAATGACGGCCTACACCGGCCAAACCCGGACGACGCTGGGCCAATTGTGTGCCGCCCTATGGGACTCCCAATCACGGCCGGTTGTGATACAGCCTGGAATCGAACCAGGGGGTCTGTAGTGATGCCTCAAGCACTGAGATGCAGTGCCTTAGACAGCTGTGCCACTCGGGAGCCCTATATAGTTCACATACCGGTAACTGCCAAAATAAAAAGGAAACACCAGCATAAAGTTGCTTCAGTGCACCTTGGCATAGATTCTACAAGTGTCTGGAACTCTATTGGAGGGTTCTGATACCATTCTTCCATGAGAAATTCCATCATTTGGTGTTTTGTTAATGGTGGTGCAAAACACTGTATCAGGCGCCGCGCCAGAATCTCCCATAAGTGTTCAATTGGGTTGAGATCTAGTGACTGAAATGGCCATGGCATATGGTTGACATAGTTTTCATGCATTTTCCCTAACCTGCTAAGTTAATTATCCTAGCCTGCTGCATAAGTTTTCCTAACCTGCTATCGAAGTATCGTGAAAATAATGTTTCCCGTTTAAAAAGTGGTTTGGTGTAAGAAATATGGTGTAAGGAAATTGTCATCCTTTGTATACTCTGTACTCGGCACCATTACTGCCATGATATCCGCACCACATCAGTCACCGATTTCATTAATAAGTGCATAGACGATTTCATCCTCACAGTGACCATACATACACACCCCAACCAGAAGCTATGGATTACAGGCAACATCCGCACTGAGCTAAAGGCTAGAGCTGCCGCTTTCAAGGAGCGGGACACTAATCCGGATGCTTATAAGAAATCCCACTACGACCTCTGACGAGCCATCAAACAGGCAAAGCGTCAATACAGGACTAAGATCGAATCCTACTACGCCGGCTCGGATGTGGCAGGGCTTGCAAACTATCACTGATTACAAAGGGAAACCCAGCCGCAAGCTGCCCAGTGACGCGAGCCTACCAGACGAGCTAACTGCCTTCTATGTTCGCTTTGAGGCAAGCAACACTGAACCATGCATGAGAGCACCAGTTGCTCCGGATGACTGTGTGATCTCGCTCTCCGTAGCCGATGTGAGTAAGACCTTTAAACAGGTTAACATTCACAAAGTCACAGAGCCAGTTGGATTACCAGGATGCGTACTCAGAGCATGCTCTGATCAGCTGGCAAGTGTCTTCACTGGCATTTTGTTCTTCTACTTTACTGACTTTATTGTTCCCATGGGGACATTTTGATGCAGTGTCATGTACACGTTTAAAGTGGCGTTTAAATACAAAACAAACTGACAATACAACTTTCATAACAGTTACATACCAATAAAAAGAGACTAGCCTGCTGGCCTTACTGGGTCAATAGGAACATTAACCTGCTGGCCTTACTGGGTCGATAGGAACATTAGCTTGCTGGCCTTACTGGGTCGATAGGAACATTAGCTTGCTGGCCTTACTGGGTCGATAGGAACATTAGCTTGCTGGCCTTACTGGGTCGATAGGAACATTAGCTTGCTGGCCTTACTGGGTCGATAGGAACATTAGCTTGCTGGCCTTACTGGGTCGATAGGAACATTAGCTTGCTGGCCTTACTGGGTCGATAGGAACATTAGCTTGCTGGCCTTACTGGGTCGATAGGAACATTAGCTTGCTGGCCTTACTGGGTCGATAGGAACATTAGCTTGCTGGCCTTACTGGGTCGATAGGAACATTAGCTTGCTGGCCTTACTGGGTCGATAGGAACATTAGCTTGCTGGCCTTACTGGGTCGATAGGAACATTAGCTTGCTGGCCTTACTGGGTCGATAGGAACATTAGCTTGCTGGCCTTACTGGGTCGATAGGAACATTAGCTTGCTGGCTTTACTGGGTCAATAGGAACATTAACCTGCTGGCCTTACTAGGTCAATAGGAACATTAGCTTGCTGGCTTTACTGGGTCGATAGGAACATTAGCCTGAGCAATTTAGGAGGGATATCACACCTGGCACAAATGATTGTCTAGTTCTGTTTTTCCAACCAAGGGGTGCCCTATACCTGCACCCAGAGGGGAGTAGTTCAAAGTCTGGCTACAGGGGGTGGCTTGGGTCTGGGGACAGGGGGTGGCTTGGGTCTGGGGACAGGGGGTGGCTTGGGTCTGGGGACAGGGGGTGGCTTGGGTCTGGGGACAGGGGGTGGCTTGGGTCTGGCTACAGGGGGTGGCTTGGGTCTGGGTTCAGGGGGTGGCTTGGGTCTGGCTACAGGGGGTGGCTTGGGTCTGGGGACAGGGGGTGGCTTGGGTCTGGGGACAGGGGGTGGCTTGGGTCTGGGGACAGGGGGTGGCTTGGGTCTGGGGACAGGGGGTGGCTTGGGTCTGGGGACAGGGGGGTGGCTTGGGTCTGGGGACAGGGGGTGGCTTGGGTCTGGGGACAGGGGGTGGCTTGGGTCTGGCTACAGGGGGTGGCTTGGGTCTGGGTACAGGGGGTGGCTTGGGTCTGGGGACAGGGGGTGGCTTGGGTCTGGGGACAGGGGGTGGCTTGGGTCTGGGTACAGGGGGTGGCTTGGGTCTAAAATGATTATGTGAGCCTTGGAGGGCTCTGACCTTAAAGATCTCATCCAGGCCTGTCTGTTTGACTCCAAGTACCTTGCTTGCTGTGGTGATAATCCTTCTCAGAGTATTTATCTGGCTGACAGTGGCATTGCCATACCAACAAACAGTACAAAAAGTTAAAATACTCTCAATGAAAGATTTGTAAAACAGAATCAGGATAGTACAGTCAACATGAAAATCAAATCAAATTGTATTGGCCACATGCGCCGAATACAACAGGTGCAGACATTACAGTGAAATGCTTACTTACAGCCCTTAACCAACAGTGCATTTATTTTTTAATAAAAATGTAAAATAAAACAACAACAAAAAAGTGTTCAGAAAAAAAGAGCAGAAGTAAAATAAAATAACAGTAGGGAGGCTATATATACAGGGGGGAACCGGTGCAGAGTCAATGTGCGGGGGCACCGGCTAGTTGAAGTAATATGTACATGTGGGTAGAGTTAAAGTGACTATGCATAAATAATTAACAGAGTAGCAGCAGCGTAAAAAGATGGGGTGGGGGGGCAGTGCAAATAGTCCGGGTAGCCATGATTAACTGTTCAGGAGTCTTATGGCTTGGGGGTAGAAGCTGTTGAGAAGTCTTTTGGACCTAGACTTGGCACTCCGGTACCACTTGCCGTGCGGTAGCAGAGAGAACAGTCTATGACTAGGGTGGCTGGAGTCTTTGACAATTTTGAGGGCCTTCCTCTGACACCGCCTGGTATAGAGGTCCTGGATGGCAGGAAGCTTGGCCCCAGTGATGTACTGGGCCGTACGCACTACCCTCTGTAGTGCCTTGCGGTCGGAGGCCAAGCAGTTGCCATACCAGGTGGTGATGCAACCAGTCAGGATGCTCTCGATGGTGCAGCTATAGAATATTTTGAGGATCTGAGGACCCATGCCAAATCTTTTCAGTCTCCTGAGGGGGAATAGGCTTTGTCGTGCCCTCTTCACGACTGTCTTGGTGTGTTTGGACCATGATAGTTCGTTGGTGATGTGGACACCAAGGAACTTGAAACTCTCAACCTGTTCAACTACAGCCCCGTGCTCAGTCCTCTTTTTTTTCCTGTAGTCCACAATCATCTCCTTTGTCTTGGTCACGTTGAGGGGAGAGGTTGTTATCCTGGCACCACACGGCCAGGTCTCTGACCTCCTCCCTCACGGCAAGCGATACCGATGCACCAAGTCTGGAACCAACAGGACCCTGAACATCTTTTACCCCCAAGCCATAAGACTGCTAAATAGTTAGTCCGGGTAGCTATTGGTTAACTATTTAACTATCTGCATTGACCCTTTTGTTGCACTAACTGTACTGGTACCCAGTGTGAATAGCCAAGTAATCGTTGCTCATTGTGTATTTATTCTTTGTGTTATTATCTTTCTATTTCTCTCTCTACATTGTTGGGAAGGTCCTGTAAGTATGTGTTTCACTGTTAGTCTACACCTGTTGTTTACCAAGCACCCCCAAGCCATAATACTCCTGAACAGCTAATCATGGCTACCCGGACTATTTGCATTGTCCCCCCCAACCCCTCTTTTACGCTGCTGCTACTCTACCCACATGTACATATTACCTCGACTAACCGGTGCCCCTGCACATTGACTCTGTACCGGTACCCCCTGTATATAGCCTCCCCACTGTTATTTAATTTTACTGCTGCTCATTAATTATTTTTAATTTTAATTTTTTACTTATCTATTTTTTACTTAACACTTATTTATCTTAACTGCATTGTTGGTTAAGGGCTTGTAAGTAAGCATTTCACTGTAAGGTCTACAGTGAAATGCATGTGACAAATAAAATTTGATTTGATGTGATAAATACATTTGATTTGATCTAGAGATCTTAATTGAACTATGAACGTATATTATATTGCTAGCTAGTGAGGCTAGTTGTAACCATGAACGTACATTATATTGCTAGCTAGTGAGGCTAGTTGTAACCATGAACGTACATTATATTGCTAGCTAGTGAGGCTAGTTGTAACCATGAACGTACATTATATTGCTAGCTAGTGAGGCTAGTTGTAACCATGAACGTACATTATATTGCTAGCTAGTGAGGCTAGTTGTAACCATGAACGTACATTATATTGCTAGCTAGTGAGGCTAGTTGTAACCATGAACGTACATTATATTGCTAGCTAGTGAGGCTAGTTGTAACCATGAACGTACATTATATTGCTAGCTAGTGAGGCTAGTTGTAACCATGAACGTACATTATATTGCTAGCTAGTGAGGCTAGTTGTAACCATGAACGTACATTATATTGCTAGCTAGTGAGGCTAGTTGTAACCATGAACGTACATTATATTGCTAGCTAGTGAGGCTAGTTGTAACCATGAACGCTACATTATATTGCTAGCTAGTGAGGCTAGTTGTAACCATGAACGTACATTATATTGCTAGCTAGTGAGGCTAGTTGTAACCATGAATGTACATTATATTGCTAGCTAGTGAGGCTAGTTGTAACCATGAACGTACATTATATTGCTAGCTAGTGAGGCTAGTTGTAACCATGAACGTACATTATATTGCTAGCTAGTGAGGCTAGTTGTAACCATGAACGTACATTATATTGCCAGCTAGTGAGGCTAGTTGTAACCATGAACGTACATTATATTGCTAGCTAGTGAGGCTAGTTGTAACCATGAACGTACATTATATTGCCAGCTAGTGAGGCTAGTTGTAACCATGAACGTACATTATATTGCTAGCTAGTGAGGCTAGTTGTAACCATGAACGTACATTATATTGCCAGCTAGTGAGGCTAGTTGTAACCATGAACGTACATTATATTGCTAGCTAGTGAGGCTAGTTGTAACCATGAACGTACATTATATTGCTAGCTAGTGAGGCTAGTTGTAACCATGAACGTACATTATATTGCTAGCTAGTGAGGCTAGTTGTAACCATGAACGTACATTATATTGCCAGCTAGTGAGGCTAGTTGTAACCATGAACGTACATTATATTGCCAGCTAGTGAGGCTAGTTGTAACCATGAACGTACATTATATTGCCAGCTAGTGAGGCTAGTTGTAACCATGAACGTACATTATATTGCTAGCTAGTGAGGCTAGTTGTAACCATGAACGTACATTATATTGCTAGCTAGTGAGGCTAGTTGTAACCATGAATGTACATTATATTGCCAGCTAGTGAGGCTAGTTGTAACCATGAACGTACATTATATTGCCAGCTAGTGAGGCTAGTTGTAACCATGAACGTACATTATATTGCCAGCTAGTGAGGCTAGTTGTAACCATGAACGTACATTATATTGCTAGCTAGTGAGGCTAGTTGTAACCATGAACGTACATTATATTGCCAGCTAGTGAGGCTAGTTGTAACCATGAACGTACATTATATTGCCAGCTAGTGAGGCTAGTTGTAACCATGAACGTACATTATATTGCTAGCTAGTGAGGCTAGTTGTAACCATGAACGTACATTATATTGCCAGCTAGTGAGGCTAGTTGTAACCATGAACGTACATTATATTGCTAGCTAGTGAGGCTAGTTGTAACCATTGAACGTACATTATATTGCTAGCTAGTGAGGCTAGTTGTAACCATGAACGTACATTATATTGCCAGCTAGTGAGGCTAGTTGTAACCATGAACGTACATTATATTGCCAGCTAGTGAGGCTAGTTGTAACCATGAACGTACATTATATTGCCAGCTAGTGAGGCTAGTTGTAACCATGAACGTACATTATATTGCCAGCTAGTGAGGCTAGTTGTAACCATGAACGTACATTATATTGCTAGCTAGTGAGGCTAGTTGTAACCATGAACGTACATTATATTGCCAGCTAGTGAGGCTAGTTGTAACCATGAACGTACATTATATTGCCAGCTAGTGAGGCTAGTTGTAACCATGAACGTACATTATATTGCCAGCTAGTGAGGCTAGTTGTAACCATGAACGTACATTATATTGCTAGCTAGTGAGGCTAGTTGTAACCATGAACGTACATTATATTGCCAGCTAGTGAGGCTAGTTGTAACCATGAACGTACATTATATTGCTAGCTAGTGAGGCTAGTTGTAACCATGAACGTACATTATATTGCTAGCTAGTGAGGCTAGTTGTAACCATGAACGTACATTATATTGCCAGCTAGTGAGGCTAGTTGTAACCATGAACGTACATTATATTGCTAGCTAGTGAGGCTAGTTGTAACCATGAACGTACATTATATTGCTAGCTAGTGAGGCTAGTTGTAACCATGAACGTACATTATATTGCTAGCTAGTGAGGCTAGTTGTAACCATGAACGTACATTATATTGCCAGCTAGTGAGGCTAGTTGTAACCATGAACGTACATTATATTGCCAGCTAGTGAGGCTAGTTGTAACCATGAACGTACATTATATTGCCAGCTAGTGAGGCTAGTTGTAACCATGAACGTACATTATATTGCTAGCTAGTGAGGCTAGTTGTAACCATGAACGTACATTATATTGCTAGCTAGTGAGGCTAGTTGTAACCATGAACGTACATTATATTGCCAGCTAGTGAGGCTAGTTGTAACCATGAACGTACATTATATTGCCAGCTAGTGAGGCTAGTTGTAACCATGAACGTACATTATATTGCCAGCTAGTGAGGCTAGTTGTAACCATGAACGTACATTATATTGCTAGCTAGTGAGGCTAGTTGTAACCATGAACGTACATTATATTAGAGGAGGCTAGTTGTAACCATGAACGTACATTATATTGCTAGCTAGTGAGGCTAGTTGTAACCATGAACGTACATTATATTGCTAGCTAGTGAGGCTAGTTGTAACCATGAACGTACATTATATTGCTAGCTAGTGAGGCTAGTTGTAACCATGAACGTACATTATATTGCTAGCTAGTGAGGCTAGTTGTAACCATGAACGTACATTATATTGCTAGCTAGTGAGGCTAGTTGTAACCATGAACGTACATTATATTGCTAGCTAGTGAGGCTAGTTGTAACCATGAACGTACATTATATTGCCAGCTAGTGAGGCTAGTTGTAACCATGAACGTACATTATATTGCTAGCTAGTGAGGCTAGTTGTAACCATGAACGTACATTATATTGCTAGCTAGTGAGGCTAGTTGTAACCATGAACGTACATTATATTGCCAGCTAGTGAGGCTAGTTGTAACCATGAACGTACATTATATTGCTAGCTAGTGAGGCTAGTTGTAACCATGAACGTACATTATATTGCTAGCTAGTGAGGCTAGTTGTAACCATGAATGTACATTATATTGCCAGCTAGTGAGGCTAGTTGTAACCATGAACGTACATTATATTGCCAGCTAGTGAGGCTAGTTGTAACCATGAACGTACATTATATTGCTAGCTAGTGAGGCTAGTTGTAACCATGAACGTACATTATATTGCTAGTTGTAACCATGAACGTACATTATATTGCTAGCTAGTGAGGCTAGTTGTAACCATGAACGTACATTATATTGCTAGCTAGTGAGGCTAGTTGTAACCATGAACGTACATTATATTGCTAGCTAGTGAGGCTAGTTGTAACCATGAACGTACATTATATTGCCAGCTAGTGAGGCTAGTTGTAACCATGATTGTACATTATATTGCTAGCTAGTGAGGCTAGTTGTAACCATGAACGTACATTATATTGCTAGCTAGTGAGGCTAGTTGTAACCATGAACGTACATTATATTGCTAGCTAGTGAGGCTAGTTGTAACCATGAACGTACATTATATTGCTAGCTAGTGAGGCTAGTTGTAACCATGAACGTACATTATATTGCCAGCTAGTGAGGCTAGTTGTAACCATGAACGTACATTATATTGCTAGCTAGTGAGGCTAGTTGTAACCATGAATGTACATTATATTGCCAGCTAGTGAGGCTAGTTGTAACCATGAACGTACATTATATTGCTAGCTAGTGAGGCTAGTTGTAACCATGAACGTACATTATATTGCTAGCTAGTGAGGCTAGTTGTAACCATGAACGTACATTATATTGCCAGCTAGTGAGGCTAGTTGTAACCATGAACGTACATTATATTGCCAGCTAGTGAGGCTAGTTGTAACCATGAACGTACATTATATTGCTAGCTAGTGAGGCTAGTTGTAACCATGAACGTACATTATATTGCCAGCTAGTGAGGCTAGTTGTAACCATGAACGTACATTATATTGCCAGCTAGTGAGGCTAGTTGTAACCATGAACGTACATTATATTGCCAGCTAGTGAGGCTAGTTGTAACCATGAACGTACATTATATTGCCAGCTAGTGAGGCTAGTTGTAACCATGAACGTACATTATATTGCTAGCTAGTGAGGCTAGTTGTAACCATGAATGTACATTATATTGCCAGCTAGTGAGGCTAGTTGTAACCATGAACGTACATTATATTGCCAGCTAGTGAGGCTAGTTGTAACCATGAACGTACATTATATTGCTAGCTAGTGAGGCTAGTTGTAACCATGAACGTACATTATATTGTAGGTGAGGCTAGTTGTAACCATGAACGTACATTATATTGCTAGCTAGTGAGGCTAGTTGTAACCATGAACGTACATTATATTGCTAGCTAGTGAGGCTAGTTGTAACCATGAACGTACATTATATTGCTAGCTAGTGAGGCTAGTTGTAACCATGAACGTACATTATATTGCTAGCTAGTGAGGCTAGTTGTAACCATGAACGTACATTATATTGCTAGCTAGTGAGGCTAGTTGTAACCATGAACGTACATTATATTGCTAGCTAGTGAGGCTAGTTGTAACCATGAACGTACATTATATTGCTAGCTAGTGAGGCTAGTTGTAACCATGAACGTACATTATATTGCTAGCTAGTGAGGCTAGTTGTAACCATGAACGTACATTATATTGCTAGCTAGTGAGGCTAGTTGTAACCATGAACGTACATTATATTGCTAGCTAGTGAGGCTAGTTGTAACCATGAACGTACATTATATTGCTAGCTAGTGAGGCTAGTTGTAACCATGAACGTACATTATATTGCTAGCTAGTGAGGCTAGTTGTAACCATGAACGTACATTATATTGCTAGCTAGTGAGGCTAGTTGTAACCATGAACGTACATTATATTGCTAGCTAGTGAGGCTAGTTGTAACCATGAACGTACATTATATTGCTAGCTAGTGAGGCTAGTTGTAACCATGAACGTACATTATATTGCCAGCTAGTGAGGCTAGTTGTAACCATGAACGTACATTATATTGCTAGCTAGTGAGGCTAGTTGTAACCATGAACGTACATTATATTGCTAGCTAGTGAGGCTAGTTGTAACCATGAACGTACATTATATTGCTAGCTAGTGAGGCTAGTTGTAACCATGAACGTACATTATATTGCTAGCTAGTGAGGCTAGTTGTAACCATGAACGTACATTATATTGCCAGCTAGTGAGGCTAGTTGTAACCATGAACGTACATTATATTGCTAGCTAGTGAGGCTAGTTGTAACCATGAACGTACATTATATTGCTAGCTAGTGAGGCTAGTTGTAACCATGAACGTACATTATATTGCTAGCTAGTGAGGCTAGTTGTAACCATGAACGTACATTATATTGCTAGCTAGTGAGGCTAGTTGTAACCATGAACGTACATTATATTGCTAGCTAGTGAGGCTAGTTGTAACCATGAACGTACATTATATTGCTAGCTAGTGAGGCTAGTTGTAACCATGAACGTACATTATATTGCTAGCTAGTGAGGCTAGTTGTAACCATGAACGTACATTATATTGCCAGCTAGTGAGGCTAGTTGTAACCATGATCGTACATTATATTGCTAGCTAGTGAGGCTAGTTGTAACCATGAACGTACATTATATTGCTAGCTAGTGAGGCTAGTTGTAACCATGAACGTACATTATATTGCTAGCTAGTGAGGCTAGTTGTAACCATGAACGTACATTATATTGCTAGCTAGTGAGGCTAGTTGTAACCATGAACGTACATTATATTGCCAGCTAGTGAGGCTAGTTGTAACCATGAACGTACATTATATTGCTAGCTAGTGAGGCTAGTTGTAACCATGAATGTACATTATATTGCCAGCTAGTGAGGCTAGTTGTAACCATGAACGTACATTATATTGCTAGCTAGTGAGGCTAGTTGTAACCATGAACGTACATTATATTGCTAGCTAGTGAGGCTAGTTGTAACCATGAACGTACATTATATTGCCAGCTAGTGAGGCTAGTTGTAACCATGAACGTACATTATATTGCCAGCTAGTGAGGCTAGTTGTAACCATGAACGTACATTATATTGCTAGCTAGTGAGGCTAGTTGTAACCATGAACGTACATTATATTGCCAGCTAGTGAGGCTAGTTGTAACCATGAACGTACATTATATTGCCAGCTAGTGAGGCTAGTTGTAACCATGAACGTACATTATATTGCCAGCTAGTGAGGCTAGTTGTAACCATGAACGTACATTATATTGCTAGCTAGTGAGGCTAGTTGTAACCATGAACGTACATTATATTGCCAGCTAGTGAGGCTAGTTGTAACCATGAACGTACATTATATTGCTAGCTAGTGAGGCTAGTTGTAACCATGAACGTACATTATATTGCCAGCTAGTGAGGCTAGTTGTAACCATGAACGTACATTATATTGCCAGCTAGTGAGGCTAGTTGTAACCATGAACGTACATTATATTGCTAGCTAGTGAGGCTAGTTGTAACCATGAACGTACATTATATTGCCAGCTAGTGAGGCTAGTTGTAACCATGAACGTACATTATATTGCTAGCTAGTGAGGCTAGTTGTAACCATGAACGTACATTATATTGCTAGCTAGTGAGGCTAGTTGTAACCATGAACGTACATTATATTGCTAGCTAGTGAGGCTAGTTGTAACCATGAACGTACATTATATTGCTAGCTAGTGAGGCTAGTTGTAACCATGAACGTACATTATATTGCCAGCTAGTGAGGCTAGTTGTAACCATGAACGTACATTATATTGCTAGCTAGTGAGGCTAGTTGTAACCATGAACGTACATTATATTGCCAGCTAGTGAGGCTAGTTGTAACCATGAACGTACATTATATTGCTAGCTAGTGAGGCTAGTTGTAACCATGAACGTACATTATATTGCTAGCTAGTGAGGCTAGTTGTAACCATGAACGTACATTATATTGCTAGCTAGTGAGGCTAGTTGTAACCATGAACGTACATTATATTGCTAGCTAGTGAGGCTAGTTGTAACCATGAACGTACATTATATTGCTAGCTAGTGAGGCTAGTTGTAACCATGAACGTACATTATATTGCTAGTTGTAACCATGAACGTACATTATATTGCTAGCTAGTGAGGCTAGTTGTAACCATGAACGTACATTATATTGCTAGCTAGTGAGGCTAGTTGTAACCATGAACGTACATTATATTGCTAGCTAGTGAGGCTAGTTGTAACCATGAACGTACATTATATTGCTAGCTAGTGAGGCTAGTTGTAACCATGAACGTACATTATATTGCTAGCTAGTGAGGCTAGTTGTAACCATGAACGTACATTATATTGCTAGCTAGTGAGGCTAGTTGTAACCATGAACGTACATTATATTGCCAGCTAGTGAGGCTAGTTGTAACCATGAACGTACATTATATTGCTAGCTAGTGAGGCTAGTTGTAACCATGAACGTACATTATATTGCTAGCTAGTGAGGCTAGTTGTAACCATGAACGTACATTATATTGCTAGCTAGTGAGGCTAGTTGTGACCATGAACGTACATTATATTGCCAGCTAGTGAGGCTAGTTGTAACCATGAACGTACATTATATTGCTAGCTAGTGAGGCTAGTTGTAACCATGAACGTACATTATATTGCCAGCTAGTGAGGCTAGTTGTAACCATGAACGTACATTATATTGCTAGCTAGTGAGGCTAGTTGTAACCATGAACGTACATTATATTGCTAGCTAGTGAGGCTAGTTGTAACCATGAACGTACATTATATTGCTAGCTAGTGAGGCTAGTTGTAACCATGAACGTACATTATATTGCCAGCTAGTGAGGCTAGTTGTAACCATGAACGTACATTATATTGCTAGCTAGTGAGGCTAGTTGTAACCATGAACGTACATTATATTGCCAGCTAGAGGCTAGTTGTAACCATGAACGTACATTATATTGCTAGCTAGTGAGGCTAGTTGTAACCATGAACGTACATTATATTGCTAGCTAGTGAGGCTAGTTGTAACCATGAACGTACATTATATTGCTAGCTAGTGAGGCTAGTTGTAACCATGAACGTACATTATATTGCTAGCTAGTGAGGCTAGTTGTAACCATGAACGTACATTATATTGCTAGCTAGTGAGGCTAGTTGTAACCATGAACGTACATTATATTGCCAGCTAGTGAGGCTAGTTGTAACCATGATCGTACATTATATTGCTAGCTAGTGAGGCTAGTTGTAACCATGAACGTACATTATATTGCTAGCTAGTGAGGCTAGTTGTAACCATGAACGTACATTATATTGCTAGCTAGTGAGGCTAGTTGTAACCATGAACGTACATTATATTGCTAGCTAGTGAGGCTAGTTGTAACCATGAACGTACATTATATTGCCAGCTAGTGAGGCTAGTTGTAACCATGAACGTACATTATATTGCTAGCTAGTGAGGCTAGTTGTAACCATGAATGTACATTATATTGCCAGCTAGTGAGGCTAGTTGTAACCATGAACGTACATTATATTGCTAGCTAGTGAGGCTAGTTGTAACCATGAACGTACATTATATTGCTAGCTAGTGAGGCTAGTTGTAACCATGAACGTACATTATATTGCCAGCTAGTGAGGCTAGTTGTAACCATGAACGTACATTATATTGCCAGCTAGTGAGGCTAGTTGTAACCATGAACGTACATTATATTGCTAGCTAGTGAGGCTAGTTGTAACCATGAACGTACATTATATTGCCAGCTAGTGAGGCTAGTTGTAACCATGAACGTACATTATATTGCTAGCTAGTGAGGCTAGTTGTAACCATGAACGTACATTATATTGCCAGCTAGTGAGGCTAGTTGTAACCATGAACGTACATTATATTGCTAGCTAGTGAGGCTAGTTGTAACCATGAACGTACATTATATTGCTAGCTAGTGAGGCTAGTTGTAACCATGAACGTACATTATATTGCCAGCTAGTGAGGCTAGTTGTAACCATGAACGTACATTATATTGCCAGCTAGTGAGGCTAGTTGTAACCATGAACGTACATTATATTGCTAGCTAGTGAGGCTAGTTGTAACCATGAACGTACATTATATTGCTAGCTAGTGAGGCTAGTTGTAACCATGAACGTACATTATATTGCTAGCTAGTGAGGCTAGTTGTAACCATGAACGTACATTATATTGCTAGCTAGTGAGGCTAGTTGTAACCATGAACGTACATTATATTGCTAGCTAGTGAGGCTAGTTGTAACCATGAACGTACATTATATTGCCAGCTAGTGAGGCTAGTTGTAACCATGAACGTACATTATATTGCTAGCTAGTGAGGCTAGTTGTAACCATGAACGTACATTATATTGCCAGCTAGTGAGGCTAGTTGTAACCATGAACGTACATTATATTGCTAGCTAGTGAGGCTAGTTGTAACCATGAACGTACATTATATTGCTAGCTAGTGAGGCTAGTTGTAACCATGAACGTACATTATATTGCTAGCTAGTGAGGCTAGTTGTAACCATGAACGTACATTATATTGCCAGCTAGTGAGGCTAGTTGTAACCATGAACGTACATTATATTGCTAGCTAGTGAGGCTAGTTGTAACCATGAACGTACATTATATTGCTAGCTAGTGAGGCTAGTTGTAAGCGTTTCGCAGGAACCCGTTCTACATGTTGGCCCTGCACTGTATTACAGCTGTCTCACTACTGATGTTAGTAGCAAGCCTGTTTGTTATATGTCCGATCTACTTGCTGGCCTGCATTGTATCGCTCACTACTTGTGAATGATGCTAAATAAGCCTGTTGTTTTGTTATGTGTCCCAGGTATCCATTCTACATGCTGGCCTGCATCGACACAGACTGGAAGCTGCTGACCTGGCTCAGATACTCCATCTGGATTCCCCTCTACCCTCTGGGGGTCCTAGCAGAGGGTCAGTGGGCCTTACACACAGACCACACACAAAGACTATACACATACACACAAAGACCACACACGCGCACACACACACACACTCACCACAAACACACACACACACACTCACCACAAACACACACACTCCCTCAGAGAGCTCTATACCTACTCTATTCACTTAATATGTAAATTGTATGTAAATAATAGTGGTATGATGATTATAGTCAAACAAGTGAAACAAGATATTACGTAGTTTATTACCAAGATATCCAAGTGTTGCTATGTAGTACTGAGTATTCCTGTCTGTCCTGTCTGTTCCCTCTTAGCTATAGCTGTGATCCAGTCCCTGCCCATCTTCGATGAGACCCGTCTGTACAGCATCCCTCTACCTACGGTCCTGGGCTCGTCCTTCAGCTTTTCCTACACTCTGAAGCTCTACCTCGCCCTCATGTTCCTCGGTCAGTTAGTACCACTCTGACCCCTAACCCCTAACCCCTAACCCTACACACTAACCCACTCTCTGACAATACACCCCACACACTAACCCACTCTCTGACCATACACCCCACACACTAACCCACTCTCTGACCATAAACCCCACACACTAACCCACTCTCTGACCATACACCCCACACACTAACCCACTCTCTGACCATAAACCCCACACACTAACCCACTCTCTGACCATACACCCCACACACTAACCCACTCTCTGACAATACACCCCACACACTAACCCACTCTCTGACAATACACCCCACACACTAACCCACTCTCTGACAATACACCCCACACACTAACCCACTCTCTGACAATACACCCCACACACTAACCCACTCTCTGACAATACACCCCACACACTAACCCACTCTCTGACAATACACCCCACACACTAACCCACTCTCTGACCATACACCCCACACACTAACCCACTCTCTGACCATACACCCTAACCCCACACACTAACCCACTCTCTGACCATACACCCCACACACTAACCCACTCTCTGACCATACACCCCACACACTAACCCACTCTCTGACCATACACCCCACACACTAACCCACTCTCTGACAATACACCCCACACACTAACCCACTCTCTGACCATAAACCCCACACACTAACCCACTCTCTGACCATACACCCCCACACACTAACCCACTCTCTGACCATACACCCCACACACTAACCCACTCTCTGACCATACACCCCCACACACTAACCCACTCTCTGACCATACACCCCACACACTAACCCACTCTCTGACCATACACCCCACACACTAACCCACTCTCTGACAATACACCCCACACACTAACCCACTCTCTGACCATAAACCCCACACACTAACCCACTCTCTGACCATACACCCCACACACTAACCCACTCTCTGACAATACACCCCACACACTAACCCACTCTCTGACCATACACCCCACACACTAACCCACTCTCTGACCATACACCCCACACACTAACCCACTCTCTGACCATACACCCTAACCCCACACACTAACCCACTCTCTGACCATAAACCCCACACACTAACCCACTCTCTGACAATACACCCTACACACTAACCCACTCTCTGACCATACACCCCACACACTAACCCACTCTCTGACAATACACCCCACACACTAACCCACTCTCTGACAATACACCCCACACACTAACCCACTCTCTGACAATACACCCTACACACTAACCCACTCTCTGACAATACACCCCACACACTAACCCACTCTCTGACCATACACCCCACACACTAACCCACTCTCTGACAATAAACCCCACACACTAACCCACTCTCTGACCATAAACCCCACACACTAACCCACTCTCTGACAATACACCCTACACACTAACCCACTCTCTGACAATACACCCCACACACTAACCCACTCTCTGACCATACACCCCACACACTAACCCACTCTCTGACAATAAACCCCACACACTAACCCACTCTCTGACCATACACCCCACACACTAACCCACTCTCTGACAATAAACCCCACACACTAACCCACTCTCTGACAATAAACCCCACACACTAACCCACTCTCTGACAATACACCCCACACACTAACCCACTCTCTGACCATACACCCCACACACTAACCCACTCTCTGACAATAAACCCCACACACTAACCCACTCTCTGACCATAAACCCCACACACTAACCCACTCTCTGACCATACACCCCACACACTAACCCACTCTCTGACAATACACCCCACACACTAACCCACTCTCTGACCATACACCCCACACACTAACCCACTCTCTGACAATAAACCCCACACACTAACCCACTCTCTGACCATAAACCCCACACACTAACCCACTCTCTGACCATACACCCCACACACTAACCCACTCTCTGACAATAAACCCCACACACTAACCCACTCTCTGACCATAAACCCCACACACTAACCCACTCTCTGACCATACACCCCACACACTAACCCACTCTCTGACAATACACCCCACACACTAACCCACTCTCTGACCATAAACCCCACACACTAACCCACTCTCTGACAATACACCCCACACACTAACCCACTCTCTGACCATAAACCCCACACACTAACCCACTCTCTGACAATAAACCCCACACACTAACCCACTCTCTGACAATACACCCCACACACTAACCCACTCTCTGACAATACACCCCACACACTAACCCACTCTCTGACCATAAACCCCACACACTAACCCACTCTCTGACAATACACCCCACACACTAACCCACTCTCTGACCATAAACCCCACACACTAACCCACTCTCTGACAATAAACCCCACACACTAACCCACTCTCTGACAATACACCCCACACACTAACCCACTCTCTGACAATGCACCCCACACACTAACCCACTCTCTGACAATGCACCCTAACCCTACACACTAACCCACTCTCTGACAATGCACCCTAACCCCACACACTAACCCACTCTCTGACCATACACCCTAACCCCACACACTAACCCACTCTCTAACCCTAACCCCTAACCCTACACACTAACCCACTCTCTAACCCCTAACCCTACACACTAACCCACTCTCTAACCCTAACCCCTAACCCCACACACTAAACCACTCCCTAACCCTACACACTAACCCACTCTCTAACCCTACACACTAACCCACTCTCTAACCCTACACCCTAACCCACTCTCTAACCCCTAACCCTACACCCTAACCCTCCAGCTGTATCTAGCTGTCATGTTTCAGGATCAGTTAATAATAATATAATATGCCATTTAGCAGACGCTTTTAGCCAAAGCGACTTAGTCATGCGTGCATACATTTTTACGTATGGGTGGTCCCGGGGATCGAACCCACTACCTTGCCACTAAGGGAGAAACATACACTTTGTCACATAGCTAACAAACCTATCTTTGCTTGGGCTAGACTTAGCTATTCTTGCATGCCAAGTGGATGGGGTTTGCACTTAAAACATATTTTTAAATAAAACGTGTTTTTTTTCTTCCCAGGCCTGTTCATCAACTTCCGCCACCTGTTTCGCCAGAGGAGGAGACGACTGCGCTCCAGGAAGAGGAAGATGGACTGAGGGACGGAAAGACCAACCTCACCATGTCTCCAGTCTCACTGCTGGTTGCCTTCTCCTCTCCTCTCCTCTCCTCTCCTCTCCTCTCCTCTCCTCTCCTCTTCTCACCTCTCCTCTTCTCACCTCTCATCTCATCTCCTCTCCTCTCCTCTCCTGTCTCTCCTCTCCTGTCTCTCATCTCCTCTCCTCTCCTCCTGCCTCTCCTCTCCTCTCC